>NC_091758.1:16740803-16773303 GCF_043380555.1 Nothobranchius furzeri | reverse complement strand
GGCCACGCGGAACTACATCGGTGAGTTTCGCTCGCACCAGTAACCTGTTACGCATCCCGCTGTAGTGACGTCTCCCATCATCCATGATCAGCTATGAAGAACCTGCATGGAGATTACTACCTGAATGGTAACTGGATGATTGAGTTTTCCAGAGCCACGCCCATCGGTGGCACCCTGCTCTACTACCAGCGAGGAGCTGAGGGCGACAGCGTGCCTGAAACCATCATCGGCCGCGGCCCCACTACCGAACCACTTGTTGTTGAGGTAACCTAAAACTTTATTTCTTCTCTGATGACCCACATGACCCGACTCACACCATCTTACCAACGGAAGCCGTGAAGCCTCAGGCGGGGAACCTCTTCATCCTTTTATTCACGTCAGCTGCTTTTATTTTACACATTTAGATTTCAGCATTTGGGGTGGATTTTAGCTCAACCACTGGGAGGAACTGTGGTAGGGTGACCATACGTCCTCTTTTCCCCGCACATGTCCACTTTTCCCTCTCTGTCCGGGGCGTCCGGACTGGGGGTTCTTGTATAGATGAAAATGTCCGGTTTTTCATCCAGGAGCAGGGATCGAATTATGGGGGAGCTGGATATCCTCCAGGGAGAGCCGGAAAAAAGTTTTCTATCTATATTACATCATTTATATGGACTCTCAGCGTACCGGGGGTTCTTTTGAGCGGAGGGCAGAGAGAGAGGCACAGCACTGATTGTCTGTGCGCTCCAGGCAGCTGCTTCCAGCGCACGGTCCATTCTCAAAGCGGCGCAACCAAAAAAAACTATAATTAACACACAATCGTTCATGTCCACACAAGTTCTCTACTTTCTGTCTTATTTGTGCCTGAAGCGCTCTGCTACTGCGGAGCTCATCACCGGTGCTGCGGTGATTTCACCTCACTGACGCAGCATTTGCGGTCAGGAGATCCCTTTGATCTGCTCAGAAGTAACTGATGAGGTGAAAAAGTAAGAATCCAGGCAGCAGTTTTCCTGGAGAGTTTAGAGGAGATGCAGGAAGATCAGAGTCAGACAGGACAGGAAAATAAAAACAAAAAGACAAAGTTTTTGTAGATTAATCTCCACTAAATGTTTTTACCTGTATAAAACAATAAGTTATACACATGTAATATTTATACATCTGATACAATTCAGATCACCTTCAAAACTCTGTCACACACCCAGGGCCGTTTCAAGGAATTCTGGGGGCCAAGGCCAAACAGAACACCTCCCACCCCCATAACTGGGCTCCCCAGAAGCCTCTGTGTAATTCATGCCCTCTCCAGGAGTGTTAGTTATACAGTGTTTGTAAAAGCCCCTCAGATATTACTGACATGTTCTAATATTATCAGATGAAAAACTAAATTATCAGACATGCTGTCTCATCTGCTGCTTTTCTAACTTACAAAAAGTAACAAAACCATTTGAAAGCCACTATTTGTGGATTCTCTGAAAGTTTCCATGGAGTGTGTGACAACTTATTTTATCATTGATCCTATCGTCTAATCTCACAGTTGAAACAAGCGTCCTTAATAATCTGTGCACAGGAAGCTTACCGATGCTGTAGTAAAACTAAAGGTATAATAATTTCTTATTAATATAATGTTGTTGCAGCACTAAAGCAGCAGAAAAATGAGATTTTGCAATAAATATGCAAAATATTTACATATGAATTGTTTTAGAGCCTTTTTGTTGGCAGAGTCTGATATTAATTTTGGCTCTTCACCTGAAGCAAATGGTCCTAACGTGGTTTGTGTGGCGTTGCCATGGTGTGACATCATAGGCACAGATCCCCTGTCCTCTTTTTTGGAAATGGAAATATGGTCACCCTAAACTGTAGAGGTCATTCATTTACACGTAAAACTTCTGATCTTTCCACAGATCTCATGAGCTTGGTCTACTCAGGTTTAGTAGAACACGTCTCGCTGGATTTCGAGAGCAGCTGAATGTTTTTGCATAACAACATTTTTATATGTGACGTTGATCGGATTTCAACAAGTTTCTGTAACTTTTTATTTTTGATTGAATTGTAAACATTTTTTAATAAGATCTGAAGCTAAAAGCGAAAGCTGTTTTATCTTAGGATCGATGATCCTTAGAGCTTACCTCAGTAGATCTCACCTTTCTTGTGATGCAGGCGGTTCATCAGAAACCAGTTAAATCCAACTCAGCAGTTCGATTCGTTCTTTATGTTCCAGCTGATCAGCCAGGAACCCAACCAAGGGGTGGAATATGAGTACTACCTCCCAAACGGGCAGTCCAGACAAGGCCACTACTGGAGCTACGGGGCATGGTCTGCTTGCAGTAAAGAGTGTGGCTCAGGTCAGACTGCAAACCCACGCGGGTTCTCCCTCAGCTCTTTGTTTTTATGAGTCAGGGAACAACTCAGGTCTCTGTCTTCGTCAGGCTTCCAGTCCCGGTTGGTCTTCTGCACCGTTGACACCGAGGTCTATCCAGACCACCTTTGTGCTTCTCTGCAGAGGCCGCAGTCAAACCGGACGTGCAACCCCCATCAGTGCCCACAGACCCACAGGTAACCAGTGTTTCCAGAGGGATTTCTGTTCCCTTCCTCAGTGAGCCGATGATCCAGACTGTTGATGGTGTGTGTAGTGACCAGCTGTAAGGATTACGTACCTGTTTCCACCACAGCAATTCGGCATCTTTCTGCCGTTAGTCTGGTTCTACAGTAAAGTCTAAATATTGTAGCTGTTTAATTTTGTTGTAAGAATCCTGACCTCTGACCTCTGCCGCTCAGCTGGAGGATCGGGGAGTGGAACGCCTGCTCAGTAACCTGTGGTGGCGGCTCTCAGGTGCGCGTTGTGCAGTGTGTGTCCCATGATGCCTTGGGGCCCCGTGTGGTGGAGGACGCCGTGTGTGCCGCCTACAGCGATGCTCCTCCTTCACTGCAGACGTGCAACATGCACAAATGTGCCGAGTACCGCGCGACCGGATGGAGCGCGGTGAGTAAACTCTGCTCCTGCAGGAAGGCAAGAGAAATAATGACATCTGATTTATCTTATTTAACGTTTTTATAATTCTGGTTTAGGGTTTATTTAATGCTCCTGATCAGGAACAAACGAGTCTTTAGTTCTAATTTGTCTTTATTTTCTTTGTGTTTTCACCCATTTTTACAAAACAAATAACAGTTCAGGAAATATTTGGTTCCTCATAGTTTTTGCGCTGCTTTGGCCTGAATGTCCTTGATGTGGAGCTGAAGGTGTGTATTTATCACGTGTGCTTGCAGTGTTCAGTGACCTGTGGTTCTGGAGAGCAGACCAGGAAGGTGACCTGTGTTGGGTCAGGTGGGACGACGCTGCAGGAAGCTTCCTGCAGGACTCTGCTGCGTCCGCCCACCCGGCAGCCGTGTGAGATGTCCGCCTGTCCCAAACACGTCAGCTGGCATGTGGGAGCGTGGGGACTGGTGAGTTCTCACTTTTCTGTCGTGTTGTGATCTGTTAGCCTGGTGAACTAGACCAAATTCTTGCTTTCTTCTTCTGTTTTCTGCAGTGCTCTAAGAGCTGTGGTTCTGGCTCCAGAGAGCGTCAGGTGATCTGTTCAGACCAGAAGAGGATCCTGTCCCCTGTGGACCAGTGTAACACACACCATAAACCCGCTACTGTGGAGCGCTGCAACACCCAGCGCTGCTCCAGTCCACAGGGTGAGCGCGCCCCCCCATCTGAAACTGTTTACGATCAAATCTGTTGTTTATCTTTAGGATTTGGGTGATTTTTTTTCTCATGTTAACATAATTTTTTGGTTTGTTAAATATTTTTTGAATGAAAACCACGTTTATGTTCACATTCTGAACTTTTTCATTCACTGTCTCATTTTTCTTGAGTTAGTCTCTCATTTGTTTGGTTTAAACAGACCAATCCTGATCTGGGTTGTCAACCAAAACATCCATGAGACTTTTTTTCTGTCTTTGTGTGGTTTTGTCCCAGCTGTCCCCAGCATCCAGGACCCACGGGGACATGACAGCTCCCAGACTAGCTTCCAGCCCCATGTCCCGGACCAGACCCCAGGTTAGACTCTTTTTCTAATGTCAGGAAGAGAGGCTGTTTCTGCGGCTGTTAGTCGTTCAGGGAAGTAAAGTTACGTAAATCAGAAATACATAAAACCAGTCCAAAGATTTCACACATCTGTCATGTAAGTAAACGTTAAGTAAACTGTTATGGTTCAGAAGTAGTGAATGCTAACTGTGGATGTGACGTGGCTGCACTTCACCCGCCTGTCCCAGCGCTAATGACCCAGCTCTGGGCTGATGGGCATCAGTGGTCTGATTGAAATATTCCTGAAGCACTGAAGCGTTGTGGAGCTGAAGGTCTTTTCTGTGCTGAGTTCTCATCAGGCATTGTTTCTGACCTCGCTTTACTCCCACAAAGACCTCTCCTGGTTCTCTGAAACCACAATAAAGGACCTTCATCTCTGCTTGTTAATGCTTCAGGTGCCATTTGTAAAGTAAACATGAAAAGTGTAATCACTGTAAGTCAGCGGGTTTAGCTGAAATGTCATAAGCAACAAATAATAATAATTAACCATTTAATGAAATAAAAGTAAATTATTCATAGTAAATCATTAATACCTCCCGCCCTGACACACTTCACACATTAAAATGTCACAACTGCAATTTCCTTTATTTTAACAAAAAGAAGTGAATACATAAAAATTAAAATTAACTGCTACCCCCCCCCCCCCCCCCACACACACACACACTCACTCACACACACACACACTTACTGACTGTTTTGTGCTGCTAAATGTGGCATGATGATTTTTTTTTTATATTTCATCGTCAGGCCAGAACCTCTATAGCCAGAAGAACTTTTTTGATACTTTTTACTGGATTATCGACCATAAAACCACAAACAGATGTGAAAACTGGCCCATCCAAAATACAGAAAGACAAAGATAAAAAGATTTTGCCCACCCGTGTCGCCTTAACTTTTCTAAACCACAGATTATGCCTCCATGTGGTTTTTGTCTCAGCCCGCAGGCCACAGACCAGAGGTCCCACCCAGACAGGCACCGTCTTCGACCCTCACCGCTCTGCCCCAGCTCTCCACTGCAGCCAGACCCATTTTGGCTGCTGCTCAGATGGGCGCACTCCCGCCAAGGGGCCCCGAGGTCTGGGCTGTCCACAAGCTCTACCATCCTGCATCCAGACCAGGTATTACTCTCCAGGCTCTCTTTCTGCTGGATTCTATGTGACGATACACAAAGAACCAGTTCAGGTCCTCATCTGGGCGTCACTCGCATGTGACCACACTGACCACATATTGTGCTCCACCAGAATAGATCTCTCTGACCATAATGAGCCTGACAGTTGTAAAATGTCTGAGTAGCACATGTTTGTTATTTTGGTTCAAACTGTGAGTGCAGCTGGTTAGAATGTTTTGTTCTGCTCCTCGTGTCAGCTATGGGTGCTGCCAAGATGGTGTGACGGCCGCTCGGGGCCCCAATAAGGAGGGCTGCAGCGAGTATGTGGCCCCCCCACCCACGGTAAGAAACATTGCTACAGAACTTTTCATTAAGATAATTCTGACATGAAGGGAAACAATTACGAGTGTCTCTTCAGGTTGCTCCTCTTCCTACTGAGAACGCCGTGGAGTGTCGCACCACCACCTACGGGTGTTGCTACGACCGAACCACACCTGCAGGAGGACCCAATGGGGAGGGATGCCCCAACCCACCAAACCACAGTAAGAGGCCTGAACAGCTCCCTTCAATAAAATGTTCTAGTCTAGTGTGGTAATTATGTAGTTATTATCCAGATGTTACAACACAGAAATCTAATTATAAAGAACATAAATTCACTTTTCCAGATAAAATGTCCTCAGTTATGCTGGAAATGTTCTTACAGAAACATTAGAGACTCAATGAGACCTTTACAGCTATTTGAATTCATGTAAATTATTATTAATAATATGATTATTTTTATTAATATTATTATTATTATTATTACTTTTATTGTTATTATTATTATTTAATAATAATAACAATAATAACCATTTTAATATTATTATTATTGTTATTATTATTATTATTACTTTAATTGTTGTTATTATTATTGTTATTAATAATATTATTATTGTTATTATCATTATTATTGTTGTTGTTGTTATTAAGCAAACTCATCTCCGTCCCTCTAGTTGAGCGCTCTATCTGCTCCCTGCCCCGGGCTGCCGGCTCCTGCAGCAGCTGGGTATCACGCTACCACTTCAATGTCATCTCCTCCAAGTGTGCCCACTTCTGGTATGGAGGTTGCCACGGCAACAGCAACAACTTCTTAACCATGGCGGAGTGCCAGAGGGCATGTCAGGTGCCGGCTCCCAGCCAGCAGCATACAAGGTCTTTCGGCCCTGCCGGAAAGTCTGCCTCCGCCAGGGAAACCTCTCCTGGAAGGACCTCCTCAAAGGGAGCAGCACCTCCCTCTGGAGGCGGTGGGCAGTCACACAGCATGGGGGGCACTGTGAAGGGTGGCTCACATGGCAGCTCTGGCAGACAGGCCTCAAGCGCCGCCACACATGCTCACAGTGGTCGGCTGTATCTCCGTGCACGCCGACCTGCTGCTGCCACAGCGGCCCAGCAGATCGGCCCAGCTGCAAGGTAAGAACCAGGACACCCGAGGGAGCCCCAGACCCACCTCTATCTCTGGATTCATAAAGCTGTTTCCAGTCTTATCGCCGCTGAAGGAGCTGCGGATCACTCGGCTCACTTCAGACGAAAAGTGAATCAAAGGAGATTCAAATTCCATCAAACAGCAAATCCTGGAAATCTGCTCAGGAATTAGTGGAATTTTCACTGTTCCACCACACAAACACGCACATGCAGCGTGCGGCTTTACAAGATTATTTTTACTATTTTTGGAATTAAGCAAAAACACCAATGCAAACACATAACTACTTTATATTTTGTTAGTTACTTTCTTCTAAACTTCAGAATAACCGTTGAAGCATCTGTGAATATAAAACAAAGGGTCTGAATCTAAAATGTCCGTTTTTAAACTTTCAGACAAATTCTTGTCATGAAGATCTATGTGTCTTTTTTATTTCTTATTCTGATTTAACACAATTTGTTGGGTGTGTTCATCTCCACGTTCAACACCAGGAACAAACACAGACACTCTCTTTATTCTGTTTCTTTAACCTAAATAAACCTGGGAGACGGCCTGATGGTGACCCTGAATGGACGCTGAAACTTTGTGGACTCTTTGCTGTGCGTCTGAGTTCATGTTGGAGCTAATCTGTGTCTGCTAACTGCTAACTGCTAACTGTGTGGGCTCTGTGTTTCCATAAAGTTGTCATCACATCAAGTTAATAAAGCTTCTGTTGTGATCATGTAATCAGATGTTTGTCGTCACTAAACTCTTCTTTAGATGTTGTTGAGCCTGTGCTGGAACCACTTGTGTGTTTGGGTCTTTTGGGTCTTCCTCTAGTTTTGTTACGTGTGTCTGGGATTGTGTCCTCACGGGTGAAATTGTGTTGTCTGTCTTGTCTTTTTCATGCTGCGTGATATTTTCTTCTTTTCTTCTGAGCTTTTCCAGACTCGGGTTCTGGGCTTTATGCTTGCTTGGTGGACCAACAGTAAAGCATAAAGTGACTTTTTTTTAGCTCCTTAACCTTCCTGTTATTTTCCTTCCGTCTTTGTCTATCCTTGTGTTTCCTCAGTCTGACCCTGGGGGGCGTGAGCATCGATAAGAGCGACCCCAACTCGGTGGAAGCTTTAGCAGGTCAGACCATCGTGCTGCCCTGCAGAGTCAGTCCTCCACCTTCGTCCACCATCGCTGTGGAGTGGAGAAGAGATGGTGTCCCTCTGTCGACACACAGGTCCCACACACACTATACTGACTTTTACGTAACTTTGCTCTTTTAAAGATGTTTCCTTGGTTTTATACTTCAGTTATATTTTTCAGGCATCACCAGCAGCCCAACGGTTCCCTGTTGGTCGGTCCTGTTATGAAGTCAGACTCTGGTTGGTTCCTGTGCATGGCCACTCGACAACGAGAGAGAGATCACCGCTACATCTACCTGTCTGTCTCAGGTACTGTTTATAGTATTTCATTTTATTTGTTTTAATCTTGCTTCTGCCCATTCTGCTCTCACTGGTCAGCTCTAACGGCCTACACATCAGGTGGCTGAAGCCAAGGGCATGAGCTTGGTTTTAACACAGGTGAGGATGATATACATAAGCTTGAGGACAGGTGGGGACGATTATTTAAAATTATTTATATATAAGTATTTGTTTGTTTGGCGTTTAATTACAACATGCACTGCAGTGCATTGATAGGTGTTCAAAACTGGAGCTTTACTCATTAAATAAAAGTTAAAAGTTGGGAACAATCCCACAAATCAGAAGACGAGTGGATCTCTGGACCAAGGAAGCACTTACAAGCATTCTCAGAAAACTCTGGTTAACTCCATTTTCCCATATTCCCAGGTCTCTTTCCATGATCGTTAATGAAAATAAAAAAGTAGTTGTCGTTTCACAGTTGGACCGTCTGAGAGAACAAATGGAACATATATCGTACAAAACTGAGCAGCCCGAAGAGTTCAGCTGACAACAAGTGATCACTTTTATCGTGTTTTCTAATAACCTGAAGTTTAGGTTAGCTAAACAACTCCCTAGTGTTTACCATTCAGCATGCTGATGACTGGTTGGATGGAACAGATTTCCCAGCATGCCACGCTCTTTCAGAAATGTTGAAAATTAAACTGAATTCAGAGTTTGAATTACGAGAGAGAAAAGGATGGCTCCCACAAAAGGGTGATGGGCTCCCTAGAAGCTGCCCCAACCAGGGGGAGCCATCGTTTATACCAGTGCTAATAATGGGGCTGATGTTGGGTACTGCAACGTTGGTACTTGGCCAATAATTGGAACTGAGACCAGTATTGAAATGACAGTTATCTATAATTGTGTATTACGAACGCTACTTCACAACATGGCGCATTAGCTTAGTTCAACAGCGTTTAACTACGTGGTAACAGATTGAACCAGAACTGTAATTTAAGGGACTTTGAGAGAGAATTAGTTTGTCAGGATTTTTGAGAAAGATTAACACGAAGCTCTGTTGTGTATCTTTTGTGTTAGAGGGACCGTCTGAGCTTGCTCCAACTTCACTGCCGAAACATGTCCAGTCCCCGAAGTAAGCAAAGAATCATTGTGCATCAGTGCTAGCTGAAACTGCTCATGTGCATGATAATAAAACCAGTTCACTTTAGTAGAACTAGTATTCTTTAGTATAACTAGTGTTCTTTAATAAAACAAGTGTACTGTTGCAGTACCACCGTATGAGGAGTGTACTTTAATAAACCAGTGTAGGATAGGAGAACCAGTGCACTGAAGTAGAATAATTGTGCATTATTTGAACCAGTTTTCTTTAGTAAAACCAGTATACATTAGTAGACCCATTACTCATTAGTAGAATCAGTTACCAGTACTAGAGCATGTGTGCATTTATAGAACCAGTGCATTCAATAAGAACCATCACCCTTTAAATTCAGTTCAATTGTTCAGATTCAGCATTGAGCACTCAAGCTCCTCATCGGTGGAGATGAGAACAGGACAAACTGCTAGACTTCCATGCGCCATCATTCCTCCTTCAGCCCTGGACTCTGTCAGCATTCAGTGGACCAAAGATGGACGTACACTCAGTGATTCCAGGTGGGAGTTTTCTAACTCTAATTATTTATCGGCTATATATATTTTGTCAAAGGTTTTGGAATGTGTCACCAAATTAATACATTCCCAATAAAATCCTGGAGGAATGAGTTTGTTGAGGATGAACTTAATCAGCCTGGAGAATACAACCTGAACCCGACAGATCATGTTTTACAGCAGAGACACTGTGAGCCAGAAATTCTTGTCCTACTTCAGTTCCTGACCGACTTCTAAAAGAATGACCAAAATACTTTGGTTCATTTTATATTAAACCCTAAAGAACAGGAATGGGAGGTCATTAAAGTTCATGTGTCTATAAAGGTGGCCATTCAATAACCTTTGGTAATAGGCTTTTTCTTGTTGTATCTCAGTAGGGTATATATATATATATATATATATATATATATATATATATATATATATATTTATATACTTTAATGTTAATGTTTAATGTTACAAGTGTATGTGTGCATTAAACTATATTACTATAATGCATGCACACAGCTGTTTTATTAATAAATATAATAAATTATATTCATGAATAAACCAAATTTAAAATAGTTTCTCGACACTAAACAACTATAATAACTAGCAGGGGAGAGGTTCAGCTTGTAGCTAGGTGTATTTACTCAGCTGGCTTTAGAGTATTTGAGAAACCCAAAGATAATTCAGTTCTGTGGATTAAAGAAGCCTTTCCTTGTGTGATTACCAAAACTATTTATTCCAGAACAAATTTATTTCTGATTTTATTTAGGTTTGGGTAAAGCTAAAGCAACTTGATTTTCATGTTTTGATCAGAAACTTTCCTTGGAGACAGTTTAGCAGGAATTGTGAATGTTGTAATCCTGATGTTGGACGATGGAGTTTGTGACCTGAGTCCATGCTGTGCTGTAGATCGATCCAGCATTCTGACGGCACTCTGACCATCGGCCCTCTGAAATCAGACGACTCAGGTGTCTACACATGCACTGCTGCTAGTCTGCACCAGCTGGAACAGAGGCAGCTGCAGCTCCGAGTGCAAGGTTACCATCATATCTTCTAACATCCTTCAGTGGTTGTGGTTAAATGCTCTGAGTCTAACAGTTACACGAGTCACTCCCAAAAACAAGATAATCATTACATTTTAAATAAAATATGTTTATTTTTTTAGCAGACCTGCAGATCACCACAGCTCCCAACAACATTCGGGTACCTGAAGGCAGCACGGCTCTGCTTCCCTGTGTAGTATCTGGAGACAACGTCAGCGTAGGCTGGTCTAGGTACAAACTCACCTGTCACACCTGAAGCACTCATTTCTGCTGTCCCACAAACTAAACATTAGTAAATCACGTTTTTCATGTTCAGTTTTACGTCGAAGTATATTTTTCATTCTGGCAAGGACCTTTCCTCTGTCCCGACCACGTTTACCACCTCTGCCATTTTCTCCCAGGCAGCATTCTTTCTTTAACTAGTTACCATGGAACTGAGAGAACCACTCCCTCCATCTCACTCTCACCGAAGTTAGTCCTTCTTTTTTCGGGAAGATCACAGGGACTCCCCTCCAAATGTGGTTAATCGAGAGTGTTTCTGTATGTAAATGACTTGGAACACACACAAGCACCTGGGTACGCACAGGTGGGACTTATCAACAATCGATTGCAGAGGAACATGCGTACGAGTGGCCGCCACATTCCAATAATCATGATTTTGGTCGTTCGTACTGACATTCTAAAATTCATCCATATTAAGGAACATAGGTCAGTTTCTATGAACATTTGATGAATCTGTGCCCAAGTCTGGAAAAAGTTCCTGCCTCAAGTGATGGAGTTCAAGTATTTCTGGGTCTTGTTGACGATTGAGAGGGTGAGAGCTGGAGTTCAACATGCAGACCGGGGCAGGATCTGCAGTGATCCAGACAGAACTGGTTTGTTGTTTGCATTCCTGGACTCGCCCCTCTGGGCTTACGACCGAGAAAAGGCTGTGTTGATTTTGCGGCCTGGAGAGAGCAGAGCGCATCCTGGCTAGTATAAGGTATCCATTAGCAAATACATCTCCACAGCTTGGAAGAAGACAGTCAGGAATGTGTTATTAGTGGAGATAATTCATCAACGTTGCAATTTTTTGCCCAAGAAAGAAGAGCGAATGAAGGCAGTGGAAGAGTTGCATTGCTGTTAGCCAATCAGAGACAAACATTTCCATATCATGAAAGACCAGAATTTCTGCTGAAGAGATCTCCCATAAGGTCTCGGAGTTCCTCGGATGGCCAGATTGTGAGAGTCTGTTTGAGCGTTAGTCATTAACCGCGTTCAGGAAGAACTCAGAAAGGATCAGAGATAAAGGACCCATCCTGACTGACTTTCTTTCTGACAACAGAAATGGTGTTCCTGTGCGTCCAGATGGGCGTGACATCCTGCTGTCGTCTGATGGTGGTCTGATCCTAAACAAGGTGAAAGCCTCCGATGAGGGATCCTACACCTGTAACGCATACACGGGGATCTACTCTGTCAGCGCCACAGCTGAAGTCAGAGTCATTAAAGACTCACTACAGGGTGAGAACACAATCTAACATAAACCAAGTCACGCTTAATGGACCTGATATCTGTTCAAATCAGGGAAGGTAGATGGATTTTAATAATCGCAGCCTGTTAAACCCACCAGAAATATTTTAAATTGCTCATAATCCAATATTTTTGCAGAATATATGTTGAGCCATCCTTCAGTTGTCCATATTTTCACACATTCACAAATGTTAATGTACCAAATGTCGAAGTGCTTAGTTCTCCAGTGGTCATCTGGATTATTTGCTATTTCAATTGCTTCTTCAACAGCATCTTATAGTCTTCCCAAAGTTCCTGTTTCTGACGGTAGGTATTTGAGTCCCAGGTTTACTATTCCTTTAGTATTCTTTTCTCAGCTGTTAAAGGTCATTCGTTGACTTGTTCCTTGTGCTGGTTTGATGTAACTCTGGTTGCTCCATGTAGAGTTCCCTTTTGAGTGTCTGTTTAGAAATGCGGTTATAACATTTATTTGATGTACATTCAGGTTTTTCTGCACAGCAAAGGATAACGGCGTACGAATGAAGCTGAATCGTACTACTGGAGAAAATGTTTACATACATAGTGAGCATGGTAAATCTATGAGCAGCCTTCAGCAAGGAGTCTGCACTTGAATCTTTCCACTCATCCATCACTGACTCTGAACACTGGTTTTGAACTGATTGCTTTGCGATTCTTAGGTAAATCCATTAAGTCACGAGTCATTTTACAGCAATGACTTGTATACCAGATAACTGCATCGTTTCATTCCTTTGTGTTTGGACTTGACAGAGCTTCTTTAGTGTGTTTGCTCTGCCACACACCAGATGTTGGTGTAATGCTCAACTTCTATTATGTCAGCAAATTCATCATGTCCATTCTTTTTGACGGTTTTCTGATCCTGTGACTCCTCTGAAGCCGAACTGGCGGTAGTCATGCGTCGCTAAAAGCAGACAGCTAACCAAAACAACAATGCTGAAAATGCCTGGGTGTGTTTTCATTGGTTGATTACCAATGAGAGTTGCAGGTTTTAAAGCAGTGCTTGAAGACTTTTGGAGGCTGGCTTTGGTCCCACGAGAGTTCTCAAAATGCTGTCGCAGAGCCGGTCACACTGGACAGCTGCAGACTAGCCAATGGCCCTCGCGTTTTCATTATGTCTTCATTATGGAAGCTGCAGAGCGACATCATGTTATAACATCATCACTTTATTGTTCCAACAATATAACTTTCACTTTTGTACAATTTAATATCCCGGTCTCACAAAATAACATTCCATAGTATGACGGTGATATTTAAATTGTACAAACGTGAAAATTTTATGGTTAGAACAATAAAGTTAAAGATGTGAAGCTGATTATAATTGGTTACTGTGAGTTTATACGCAGGCTGAACATGAATAGTCTCCTACACCTATCTCCTGCATTAGCTTCTGATAGAAAATAAATGGTGAAACGCTAGGATCAGAAAAGCCCGACAGATCTACGTCACACTGTGGTGAAGACAACATCCTGACTGGTAAAAGCTAACCATTAGCATTAGCACCACCACACAAAAGCACCTCCAGCCTTGTGATTTTTATGAGAAAACATCCAAGTCAGTGGTAGAGTCACGCTGCTGTCATCCAATCCCAGGCAAGATGTCCAAATATCAGCAAATAAGACTCCAAATTAGGGTTGTCACGGTATGAAAATTTAACCTCACGGTTATTGTGACCAAAATTATCACGGTTTTCGGTATTATCGCGGTATTTTTTAAACGGTGTTGCATATGTTCAGAAAGCATTGATAGTCCTGTTCTACGCAAACAGAAATAGTTTTGAAAAGGTTTAACAGTGTTTATTAAACCTAAAATAACACAAAGCCTTAGCAAAAGTGCAACTTTTCACAAGTAAAGGAACAAATAGCTTCTTTTTCTGGAACATGTTACAGTAGTCAGTGCAGGTTTAAATGATACAAATCCAAACATTCAAAACATAAACAATATGTAAACAAATCAAAGAAACACCACTTGTTTTCTCATATACTTGTTTTCTTCATTATCAAAATGAAAATATAAAACTCCAGTCCACACTTGACTTGAGCACTGTACAAGTCAACCTTAAAAAATATGTATTTAAAATAAATAGCCACTTTAAACAAATTACTAAAATAACTACTACACTATGTAATCAAATCCAAATGTTCAAGTATAAATGGCATTGAATAAGTAAACAAATCAATGACAAGGAACTAATTGTATATTTCTCTTCATCATCAACAAATAAGATGCTTCATGCAGCAACAGGGTGTCCGTGACACGGTTTAAATGCTGGCAGAGGACGCTGCGGCTGCAGTATATAGTGACTCGTTGCATTCTCCCTCAACCAGAAGTCCTCACGTCATGCATTTAAGCTAAAATGCTAATGTTATCTTACCTTGCACTGGCTGTAGAGACGTGGGTGATGGTCACGCAGATGTGCCATTAGATTCGAAGTGTTGCTGCCTTTTGCAGACACTTGTTTCCTGCACGTTCTGCAAACGGGATAGCCGTCATATTAACTGTCCCTCAGCATTTTTCAGAAATCCAAAATATGCCCATACTTCCGAGTTAGTCTTCTTTGAGGGCTGATGGATGTCCTGGGCGCTGCCGTCTCCTCCTTCGGCCGTTATTTCAGCTTCAAAGTTTTGGTTGCAAACTAAAAAGTGCGCGCCGCGGGAACTTCAGCTGAAGCGACAGTGGCTGGTAAGGGTCACCGCGCTGAAACCGCGGCCACGGTAAACCCACCGAGATAATTTAGTTTTTTAAAAACTGGACGGTTATTTTTATTGTTAACTTTTTTACCGGGGTTTACCGCTATACCGGTTACCGTGACAACCCTACTCCAAATCCTGTCGTGTTGTGCCACCTCTCTTACCACAGCAGACTTGTCTCTGCTGATCCACGCACTTGTGGGCTTTTTTTGCCCTGAGTGTGGCTTGCAAGGCATTCCTTTCTACCAGAGACCACTGTAAATGTATTGATTTAATGGGTTTCCCCACACTTTTAAGATGTTATAACATAATATCCTTCATCCATATTTTCTTGTTCTTCAGCAGCATCAATTTCACTGTTGGCTCTGATCAGTTAGCATGTTTTTTAATAGCAGTCAGTTGGAGATTGGGTTGTGAGCACCGTTGACCAGGATTTCTTATTTCTTATCTTGTTTTAGTTGATAGTGGCTTTCTAAAATCAGTTTCACAGTATAAGGACAAAATGATTATGTTTTTACCGGAGCCTGCAAAAATCCGTCCTCTCACACCGCCATTTTGGATTCACCCCTGGAAAGAACACAGACAGATTAGAGGAAAACCAGTGAAGTTCCTGATAGGCCTACCCAGGGTCTCAGCCTTTCGAGTAGCAGGTGATGGTCCACAGTATCAGCTCCAGTAATGCGTTTACACAAAAAAATGTAACACGACTGTTTCAACAACATACAGAGAGGCTTCAGCTGTTTCTGTGTTCTGATGCTTGTATGTTTGGGCTTGTTGCTGAGAATGCCTTCCTCCCAGCTACCAGACTCAGTGACGGCAGAAGGTCCTTTTGAAGGTTGTATTGGTTGAAATGACAAAAATACTGTTCTGTTCCATTAACTGACATAAAACAGCTTGTCTGTGCGAGTGAACCACTACTGGTGTGTGTTTGAACATTGTGCCCTCATGGTGGAAGTAGATTGGATGTTATTTGATGCCATGTAATACATTGTGTTGATGTGTTCCCTAGGTGAAGATGTTTCTCCAGACTGTGTGGACCAGAACGAGCTTGCTAACTGTAAGCTGATCGTTTACGCCCGTCTGTGCACCAACCAGTACTACTCCAGTTTCTGCTGTGCCAGCTGCACCAAGCACTCACAGAAGAGCAGCAGGTTTGGTCGGCAGGCATTTCCTAAACCTCTGCCTAAAGGACTCAGAACACTGACGGGGTAGTTCTGTTGAAAAAGGGATGGCTTAGGAGAGATGATTGGTCAGATGGGAGAACTTAAAACACAAGATGAACTTTGCTGAATGTCAAGGAGATGAAGACCAGTGACCTACCTACTGAAACATTGTTCTCTGTTTTCTAGAGAAACATCATGATTTACCTGCTTGCAGGGCCGTTTCAAGGCATTTAGGGCCCAAGGCAAAAGGACGAGGAGCCCCCCCCCCCCCGTCCGATTCATACATTTAAAGATTTAAAGGGGCAGCCCACTGAGCTTGCTCAGTTTGTTCTAGCATTTACTTCATAGAGAGATTGTCTGGGACCCTGGCCAGCTCGGGGCCCAAGGCCCAAGGTGTTTACCTGCCTTTTTTGCACTGAGCCTGCCTGGGGAAAAAAAGGATGAACTTTTTGGCTGTTTTTCTGTCAGAGCTGCTTTTTTATGTTCCTGTGTGATAAACACGGCACATATTTAATTATGGACTAATGTCCTGATTTTTATTGCTTTTTAATAAAAGTCATTGATAATAAAAGGAACATTCTGACAAAACCTGCAGAGCCTGAGTTGTTATTACAAGGGGGTGGGTGTGCTCAACATAACAAAAAAAAAATCTGTGTTTGTCAGCAGAAATTTTTTTTTCTTGGGGAATAATGTCATATTTTAATTGTATTGTTTTGTTTATTTGTATGACTTGAAAATAGTTTTAATTCTAACATTTAATTGGGAAAAGCTTGTTGTTTATGTACGTTTTTAAATATGAAATTTTATTTATGTGTTTCAGTCATTTTTAGTTGATGGACATGTTTTTTACCATTGACGTAGACTAAAGTTTAAAACAAAAGCTGTGAGCTTCAAATTATCATAATATTCTGAAGTTTTGACAGAAATTATGATTAAGTATTATACAAAAGAAGAGAATCAGCTTTACTTTGATCACATTTCAAACAAATGGATTTAAGTAAAATATATTAAAAATGTATCAGTCTAGCATGAAAATGAAGAAAGAGTGAGTTACATGGAACCAGAAATTTACTTTATGGTACAACACCTGTGAGTTCCTCCACCTCGTGTTCCCTCTGCCTCCTGAGCCCAGGTACAGGTGTGTTTGGATCAGCAATGTCTCACAAGACCTTAGAGCCACATCTAAAGGCTGCTATGGATCGGGAAGGTACCAGAGACCCACTCGGTCCGCTTTAGTAGAAAAATTACTATTATGATTATTCATTTAGATGGAGAAATGTCTGGTCAGCTGGGACATTCCTGGACCCTGTTGGAGAACCGTGAGAACAAACCCAGCAGCTCATCTTTTTGTTGCCATGAAGAGTTTTTAAATAATAATCATAGTTTTAATGTTTGCCTTTGTTTTAGCTTGGTGTTTGGACCCAAATACAACAGAACTAATCAGGTTAGGTTGTTCCTGTAGGTTAGAGCAGCACATCTGGTTCTGCTGGTGCTGTGTTCTTGCTGACTTTAACCCAGGAACTTGTTTTTCTGCACAGAGAGGGATTGGTGAATGTGAGGAAGAAGAGTGAAATGTTTCTGCTGCAGCAGGATGGCTGAACTGGTCTCTGGAGTGGAAGCTGCACATGATGCTGGATCAGGCTGATCCTCTGAGCAGCTTTGTGTTCACCGTGTGAGCTGAGAATTAGCATGTTAGCTCCGCTCGGTATGCAGCTAATTCCACTGACGCTCAGCAGAGACCTGCTTCCTCTTCATCACATTTGGTTTGATGTAAAACACGAAAGACGTGTTCCTCAGAAGACAAATTATGGAACGAAACAAAACAGAATCCCACAGAGCGTGTGTGTGTGTGTGTGTGTGTGTGTGTGTGTGTGTGTGTGTGTGACGGTTAATGCTTAAAAAGAAAACTGAAGGTATTGAACTGAATGAATAAGATGAGGAGGAGGAGGATGTATCCTTCATCTCAACTTGCTGAATTGAAATCTTAAAATTTACTTTTTTAACAGAACGGTCTGTTTTGATATGTGGTTAGAAGCCAGGTGACAGGTCTCAGATTCCTCTGATCAGGAAACCTGATGAGCACATACCAGAACATTTTCTTTGATTCCTAAAAAATGGATTATTGACGACAACAATCCAGCTGATGAGCTACTCGTTCTAATTTTATTGTGTTAGCAGGGATGAAGGTGAGCTGAAGGTAGGACTTGAACCCAGATGTTTAAATCCCCCTAGATGTCTCTGGAGGAACGTGAAGCTGTCTGTTTCAAGAGTAATTGTATTTCTGAGCCTCAACCCCCCCCCCCCCCCCCCCCCCACCCCCCGCCTCAGAGTTGGAGGTTTTTCTGGCTGCTCATTGTGTTTAATCTGCTGATCTGCTAAGCCACACGACTGAGCATCATGATGAGGTCCGCTGCTCAGTTTTTGCTGATGATCTGGTGCTTCGAGAGTCCATGCTGGTCAGAGGTCTCTGTTCTGAATCATGACAGCACCAGTGAGGGGACAGACTTTTCTACAGAGCTCCACAACCTCTGGGATGAGCTGAGGGGCTTGAGGGAGCTGGTCTTAAACCTGCAAGCAGAGAAGGTGGGACAACGTGAAGCCCTGCAGAGTATGGAGAGCAGGCTGAAGGACAGAGAGATTGTGGCAGAGCAGCAACGACAAAACCTGGAGGAGCTGCAGGTATCAGCCAGCCAACAGATAGACCAGATAAGAGTGGTCCTGCTGACGGAGCTGAGCTACGGCCTGAAGGGGAGGCTGGAGGAACTGGAGGGGCAGAACAAAGGTCAGGTTTGTTGTTTTTCTCTTTGTGTCCTGTGTTTGTTTTTGTTTTGTAGAGTGTAACCCGGGCAACGACAGAGACAGAACCATAACTTTGGTTGCACTCAACAAAAGCAGAAGCCAAAGTGACAAACTGGACTACTGTAACAACAAAAACGAGCCCCAGAATGGAATCAATCCAGACCCAGCAATAGCCCTTTTACTTCACGGGGATATTTTAGTCAGAGTTGATCTAGTCAGAGATGAAGTCAGAACAGTGCTTTAAGTGGAAAAAAATAAGTGCTGGTACTCCCCTCAGAAGAATATCGGGGTTGGGGGGGGGGATTAAATAAAACATGCAGGAGATCAAAATAATGTTAAAATACACGTAAACTAACTAATAAAAACACTAAGCCAATGACTTTAGCTTACATGTAACTTGTTGAAACTACATGGAACATTTTTCAAGCTTAATATCAAGTTAAAATCTTCAGATCTTCAAACGTAATTTAAAAACTGTAACCAGACTGTGCCGTGCCAAATTAACTAATTGCACATACAATAACAACCATTGTCCAAGTCCTTTCAGAAAAGGCTCCAGCAGGCCTTGGGGTCCACTTTGTTAGCACTAGGGGCTTCACAGGATGTACATGTTGGACTCCTTCTCCCTGTTGCCAGCCACGACCTCACATAACTTTGTGCATTAAATTGATCCAATGGTGGTCCGTTGCATTTGAGTAAAATCAGATTTGAAAGCCTTTTGATGTGAAGTGAGATTCTTTTATCAGTGAGAGTGTCATTCATTGAACTGAAAGCTCGTTCACATTCACTTGTTGATACTGCAATGGTGTGGACAGCTTTAAGAAGAGGCTTCAGGGCTGCTGGTATCTTGGAAGCTTTTAGGTGTTTATACTCCCTAGTAGACACTTTCCCTTTCCTCAATTTTGAATCTCTCACAGAAACGTCTGACCTCCGCATCGCCGTACTGAGTATCTGGCGTTGCAGGCCAGGAGTCAGACTGGAGGACCTGGATATCTTTGAGGAGTAGACTGTCTGTCGTTACAGACGAGGTTCTGCTGACGTGAGGAAGTTGTTGGAGTCATCCTGCACTCCACATTTACAGCCAGGCTACAGAAAAACTGCGGGATTGATTTTTGGAACCCTTTGATTTTCATGCAGTTTTACATTTCTGAAGATTTTCTTCTCTTCTGCTTCGATTGCCACTTGTGTTTGTGGGCCAGGTGTGGATACCATTGACTCAAAGACATGGATTTGCCGGGCTGTAACCTGTCGGCTTGGTCCAATGTCACGTCTCGTCTCTGGAGCATTCTTGAGAGGTCACTGAGTTCTGTGAGAGCATCATATGTGACACTAAAACCCTTTTCAGATTGACATTCTGGAATATGTGTGGACAATTCAGTCCGGTTTTTAACCAGAACTGTGTTTTCAGACACACCACTTTTGTACCTGAACTTGTCCTTTCGGCTGCGTTCACACAGCAGGGAAAAGTTCCAGATGTCTGAGGGGAGGGGGGGTGGGAAGGCTGTACCCAGATAGTGCGGCGGGCGTACATGCGTCATTTACCCAAACAAAGCCATTCAGTCAAACATGGCCGACGAAGAGCTATAATTCCTCTCACTGATCGGACTTATGTTAAGCATAATTCTGCGCACACAAAGACGCATAAGAGACCTGGATGATGAAGCTCAATGGTTAAAGGAATCACGGAAGCGGTGTGAAGCGGTGTGAAGCGCTCCGTCGCGCGTCTAGGAGACGGTACCGTAGGAGGCGAGCTGCCATGGTTCGCCGCATGCTACAGGAGCGAGCTGTCTAGGTGGACACAGCATCCCCCGGTCCCCTCCTCCTCCCCCTTCTCCCTCTCCAGACGACCTCACCAGTCTGAAGCAGCCACCTTGTCCGTGACAAGTCCGGTCCTGTTACTAGGGGCTTCGTCAGGTTTAATTACGGAAAAGGTTATCCGGAAAAGGTTATTGTTTGTATTCCGAAACAAAGGTCTTACGGACAGAGTCCCGAACATGTCTGTTTCTCATGGCCTGTCTGAAGGGGACTTATGATTGGCCACAAAAGAGACAGAAGTAAGAACGACAATAAGTCTTTTGTATTTTGCCCTCTCGTTTGAATCCCTGTTGGCATCAGCACTTGTGAAGTGCATCTGCAGAGCTTGATAGTTTTCCCATACTGCTTTCACTGTTCTCTCACTTGAAGCAACCCAACGCACTGATAAAACACATCCTATCACACAAGGAGATGCTGTCAAACACTATGAGCACTCTCAGTTAATTCTCTTTGATTTTTTGGGGATGCATGGTAGAGGGAGTACAGCTGATCTAAAAAATTTTTAAAGTGATTGATTTTCCCAACCTCCTTCAAAACATCACATACTGCCAGTTCCAGTCTGTGGTTAGAACAATGCCAGAAAAACTAGTTAGGGAATTGGCAACAAAGCTGTGCAGCAACTCCTGCTTTCCTCCCAAGCATCACTGATGCTCCATCACAAGCGAAGGCCAACAAATGGTCCTGTAAAAAATAAGGGTCAAAGCCATTTTTTTGAAGAGATTCTAACAGTGCATCAGTCATTTCCTTTGCTGAGGTCCCCTGCAGCTCAATACAGTTCAAAAATATAGTATCTGTCTCTTTACCTGCTATAGCTGAGCGAAGGCACACAACTAACACAGACTTTCCACTTATTGTAGTGGACTCATCAATGAGCACACACAGTTTTCTACGATTCATCACAATGTCATTTACTATTTTCTCTTTCGTTTCAGCTGCAATGTGATCCAGTATGTTTGCACACGTGTTATTTGAGTGCAAAACTCGGCCCATGTTCACTCCTTTTAAAACTTGCAGTTGGACATAAACTGGCATGTGTGTGAAGGGACGCCCATGCTTGCCAGTCTTGTATGCTGTTCTAAACACATTACAAGTGGAATTATAATCAGCCTTTTGCAGTTTAGTGTTGTCTGCTGCCCTCTCTTTTATCGCAACTGCTTTCTTGAGAAAATTTGAGTCTTTGTGTTCTTTAATTTTCTTTCGCAGCAAGTTGTTTAGTGCAGCCTTGTCCTTTCCAAATGAAGTAACTAAGCACCGACTCCACTCCAGTGACACTCTCTGTCCTTGCTGCATATCCATGCTTGCATTTATGTGGCTACAAGTACTACAGCCCAACTTTTTATTTTTGCTGATTAGCCACCCATACGTTGTGGATAAATAGTGTATCTGTGCTTGGGACCAACATTCTGGCCACTGTTGCTCAAAGTCATTGTTCTTGTTAGTGAATGTGTCATTAGCATAATCAACAGTAGTCGTGGAAACCTCAGCACTGTCGCTGCTGCCGCATTCATAAGCTTGTGTCTCACTCTGACCGGCTGCAATATTATGCTGGCTGTGGGAGTTATCATCCTGGGAGTCCACCTCTGACTCTGATCGTTTTCGTTTTGAAGGCTTTAGCCACGAGACTGTTGTAGTTTGGTGTGTTCTTTCCTCCTCGATTTCTCCTGACTCACCTGAAAAATCTGAAAAAAGTAATTGTTTTAGAATTATTTGAAAGAACTACAGTATGTATACTTAAGTAGCCTAGAGTTCTTTTTTTCATACTCCGTTTAACACAGAGTAAGATGAGCTTGTTTTTACCTTAGCTGAACTAAAACAACTACACAAGATTGGTCTGTTGAACCTTGAAAACATTTCAGTTCTCACCTTTGTCAGATCAAACTGGAATGTTCTAGCTTGGATACTCTATAGAGCCATTTAATTGTCTGAAACTTCATTTGAATTACCCTCTTCACTACCCACTGAAGGAGTTGTTGATCTCGTCAGGCCATATTGTGCTTGGATCAGATAAAGGAAGGTGTTAATTGTTTGAATGCTGTAAAGCATTTTAGACACAACTGTATCAACATACTTTAATATAGAAATGTTATTCAAAGTTTAAAAGAGTCATGTGACATTGTGGAAATATGCACCCACACATGTGATACATCAATTCAACCTGCTTGGTCCCAGGAGTCTTGTATTTAACTTGATATTGTGTTCTGTGTTACCATGGCAACTTGATTAGCAACAACATTTAACAACATGTTAGACACAACTGTATCAACATACTTTAATATGGAAATGTTATTCAAAGTTTAAAAGAGTCATGTGACATTGTGCATTGCTTTATTAAAGCAGACTCCTGTCATCTGTTACCATGGCAACACAGGGAACTACAAATCACTTTAACCAATTCTCATAGGAATGAATATAAAAAGCTGAATATTGAGCCAATAACAGACTCCTGTTTTTGATCTTTTTGAACTATCTGTACTTAAAACTAGAAACAAGTTAAATTTGATTGACCATCAGAAGGTGGGAAAGTGCCCCGCACCCTTCCAGCTCCCTGATTGGTTGAGAGAGGTCAATCATCTTCTAGCTAAATGGACTTTTGACAGTTTAGCTTAGTTTCAGCTTCACTTCAGCTATTCAGCAGCTTCAGCTATCAGTTTCCAAATTTAGCATATGCTGCTAATTTCACAGTTCAGCTAAATGTAAATATTAAACTGTCAAACTTGTTCTACTGAAATAACAAGTGTTTAGACATTTTAGCTGTCCAGATTTTTATACATTGTTCACAGATTTCAGTTTTCTGCTGTTTAGGATTATTTTTCTCTATTATTCACTTACTTTCTGTGCTTTACTTGGTTGGTGCTTTTTGCTTCTACTTCTTTCAATACATTCAACTCATTTTGACAGTTTTGCTTAGTTTCTGCTTCAGTTCAGCTATTAAGCTGATTCAGCAAACAGTTTCAGCTATCCAGCAATCAAACAGCATTTCTGCAAGAAATGCAATTTATCTAGTTACATTTAATCTTTTAGACATTAGAGGGGTGAAACTGGGGGCCATCTACTCTATTTAAAGTAGGTTTTCCCTCATAGAAAACACGAGGACATAAAGTTTCACTCTAATTCACACCTTTCTCTATTTGACCCAAACACCATTTATAATGGGTTAGGGAGGAACATGATTTAAATGCAAATTCGGCTAGTTAAGCAACAACAACTCCACATATTATTAGGGTTTAGGGTGGCCAGAACTTTTTCCATAGGTCATCACTAACCTGTTCAGCAGGCCTTAAAGCTAATATACAAAACAATAACTTGTATTTTATTAATTACTGATGCTTGTCTCCTAAGATGTACTATCTGCAGTGCAACAAAAATTCTCATAGAGAATGACACAGCAATTGGGCATTGCAAAGGAGATGCAAAAAATGTTTAAAGTATAGTGCCCTCTTCAAGCAAATTGTCTCTTCTTATTGATGTCTCAGCCAGAAAATGAATTTGTTCATTCACTTTTCTTTATTTGAAATGTTTGTTTTTATCTTTGGTTGTTCAAATTTAAAGTAAAGTAAATATAGTGATCTAATAAATATCCTTTCGTTTACATACAAATATACTGAACTGAATATATATGAAAAAAATTTACCTGAGTTTTTTCGTTGAAAGAAGCTTCTGATGTCCATCGTTGGTACCACGTTCGTACGGAACTAAAACAGATGTTGAGACGACTTAGTTTAGCCAAAGCAGGTAGCAATTGAAAAAAAAAACTACTACCCAGGGTATCAATGCTCTTCTTGGCCTAATTTCTCTCAGGGGTTCCCAAATTCAGTTTTGATAACTCAGAATTATTTGAAAAATACAATATAATAATTCTTTACACATAGGCGTCATTTTAACCGGGGACGCCGGGGACATGTCCCCGGCAAAATTTGTGATTGGCAGCTGTGTCCCCCCCACTTTCAAAAAAGCCTGCTGATGAGGATTTTTGTTTTACCAGCTCAGATCTTATCCAGGGGTCGGCAACCTGTTCCCATCAAAGAGCCATTATTACCCGTTTCCCACAGTAAAGAAAACACCACAGTAGCCGCAGAGTTGTGGGCGGGGCCTACCCTCAGACAGCAGACAGCTGCTCACAACCAGGTGACAGCAGCCGGTACTGGTCGCTCGCATGGGCATCGCACCCGTGGGGGATTCAACATCCACAATTTTCCTTCTGTTTTGCTCACTTCCACACCTGTCTGGTTTCTTTATGTCGCACTCACTCTGTTTGCCTCATCTCCTTCTTCACCTCCTTCTTCTGACAGCCGATGTCGGGTTTCCAGGAGAGCAGGAGAGGGAGGGACGGAAGAGCTCGACTGAATTCATAATTTTACATCTTGACATTAGCTGTACAAAGTCTGAGTTTGATAACGTGAAGAACAACAATTTGCAGACTCCAGAGGTTTATAACAGGCGCAGCGCCAGGTTTTCATTTTTGGGTGGGCCACGGTAATTTTGGACAGACCTTAATAAGCAGTGACTTAGTGAAGCAGGCAGGTCGCGCTAGAAAATTTCGTTTAAAAAGACGTCATAAATGTTTTCCCCCGTCATTTTTATTTCTAAAATATGAAGTAAAAACTCCCAATTTAATTTTCATTCATTTGTCATTAATATGTAGTCTACACCCGTGCGTTAAGTGGACCATCTTCCAGTAAACGCAAAGCATCCAGCCCATCTCTCCAAATGCGTAAAATGTGCACCACAGCCGTTAGGCGCGCCTCGCGCACCGTCAGCTGTCAGCCCAGACAAGAGCAGAGCAAATAGAGAAAGAATAGAGGATAATTGTGTCTGGATGTGGATGGAGATTACATTTTACAGCAGCCTGATCATCATTTAAATACGTAACCCATCACCTGTCTTCTAGTCCATGCTATCAGCACTATTTTAATTGGTGTGTGTGTGTGTGTGTGTGTGTGTGTGTGTGTGTGTGTGTGTGTGTGTGTGTGTGTGTTTTCCACTTCCAACACTGGTCTAACCAACCAGACCAGCATGTCCAGTAACACATTAATGTTACATTTAAACAGTTTCACTTCATGTAGGCTAGGAACATTCCACCTGCCGTGGCCCGACCGCTTCTGCTCCACATAAACTTTGTGCGTGATCAAATGTCTCTACAGGTGCTTTCTGAGCTGCTATTCTGCCTCAGACTGGATGCGTCATGCGTGTCCATATTAGAGACGGGAAAAAGCGCTGTTCAGCCAAAGTTTAATAATTTCATAAAAAGAACATTTTTCCAAGCTCATCCATGCGCATCCGTGTGCGTCGGGGTAATTCTTTCAAAACAGCCAACATCCTTGAGTTTATCCATCAAAATACAGTCAAATGGAAATATCTGTAACCTGTCATTTAACTGTTTTGCCTTCTTGTGAAGATTGTTGCAAAGAGAAACAACTAAACTTGATTAACCCCAGAGCCATGCGCACTGCGCTGTACTTCGTGACTGTAAATGAGGGGAAATGATTTAATTGGATCCTTTTCTTTTCAACATGGTTTAATGTAAAGTTTCATTCAGTACAAACTTTAGTTACACCAATCTAACGAGACAGAGCCTGGATTTGTATTCTGAACAGTTTAAACATGTTTAAAACGGAGACGTGCGTGACGCTTCTAAAATTCGCACCTGCTCCGCTATTATGGAAATCAAACTAACAAGATGAATAACATCAAATTATTTTAGGCACAGACAACATCTCCCACACTTATGAAAATCTTGCATCGCGCCTGGTCGCTCGTGTACGTCAAAGTTATCTTTCATTAGACGATAATCAATAAAACGATTTATATAAAGATGATCCAGAAGTTGTAGCCCGTCTCTGCTTTAAATTTTTGGTATTTTTCACCCTGTTGGTGGTTTTACTGAGCAGGTGCCACTTTTGTCATACGTTTCTTTTAAAAACATGTTTAGACTGTTCAGAATACAAATCCAGGCTCTCAGAACCAGAGCGCATGTGAGAAGGTTCCTCCCATGAAGCAAGTGTTTTCCAAACCCTGTCTCTCAGAGACTTGTCACTTAGAAAATGTTCCCTGATTATGAAACTTTGGCTGAATAGCGCTTGTTCCTGTCTCCAGTGTGGCGACGCATCCAGGAGCCATCTGAGGAGAATCCCAGAATCTGACATCCTCCAGCTCATAAAGCGCCTATATAATTACGCACAAGCGTGACGCGTCAACCCGGTCTCACAGTAAGACCGGGTTGGACCTGTTCAGGTTTACGCAGACAATCTTTACATTTAGAATTAGCATACAGATGTAAAATTAATGCAGTAAAATATAAAGCATTTTATGTAAATATCCATTCATTATTTTACAAGCGCAGAGAGCCGCATCAGATGGATGGAAGAGCCGCATGCGGCTACAGAGCCACCGACCCCTGTGCTAGCCTATATTGTCCCCAGCAATTTTTAAACCCCACTCAAGTGTATGGTTATTGTCCCCAGCAATTCTGAAAACAAACTGACGCCCTTGTCTTTACATATAATTAATGTTTTACATTATTTGCTCTTTACAACATACATTTTCCATTCATGTCTAGCAATTATTCGTTTCTAATTAGTCTTTATCTTACCTTCTATCTCTCTATAAGTTCCCACCAAGTAAAATTGGACAGTCCACAAGCCAAACAAGGATGAAAGAATGTAATCCTGCTGCAAGATCACTCAGGTGACGTGAAGAAGAAGAAGAAGAAGAAGAAGAAGAAGAAGAAAGTATCATTTCTATAGCGCCTCTCAAGATAAAAATCACGAGGCGCTTCACAAAAACAAAAAAATGTAAAAATGTAAAAAAGCATTTAGAAAATGTTTAAAAATATATTTAAAATGAGCAAAAATAGACAATTGTGATTAAAAAATGTTAAGAAAGAGAGAGAGTGAATAGGAAAGAGGGAAATCAGTGGATCCTGAGGAAGGTGGAATAGGTGGGGAGAGCAGAATAAAGAGAGAGAGGTGAAGAAGGTCATACAAAAGCCAGCCTGTTTTTTAAAGGAGACCACTGAGTCCACTGATCTCAGGCTCAGGGGGAGAGAGTTCCAGAGTCTGGGGGTCACAGCAGCAAATGATCTGTCACCTTTGGTCTTTAGCCTGGTGCGCTGCACAACCAGTAGGCTTTGATCACTGGACCTCAGGGACCTGCTGGGGGTGTAGGGACTAAGAAGATCACCAATGTAAGATGGTGCTTGTCCATGTAAGGCCCTATAGACCAGAACCAGGATCTTGAAATGAACCCTGAAGTTGACTGGCAGCCAGTGAAGCTGGAGGAGAAGTGGGGTGATGTGGGTGTGTTTGGTGTCCCATGGAGACCCCAGAGTCTGTGCCTCTGTGGAGTGTCTGGCTTAAGCCTGTTTCATGCTTCTCCGTCAGCTCCGCAAAGGAGAGACACACACGGATTGACGAAATCCTTTTGCTCTCATACTTCTCCGTCTCCTGGGGAGTGTTGCAAAGCAATTCCCCGCCAGGACAACAGAGGGCGTAGCGTTGTTCTGTGGCATCCTGTCATGTATGCGGTCCAAGATAGTGCATTTACCATTGTGTTTATGTTGTGTTTTTTGTATATAAGAGACTTTTTAACATGGACAAATTTGTCTCTCATTCTCCTCCACCTTTTCATGTGCTCACCACCTCTAAACCCATGTTTCCTGTCATTACTGTCCACAAATAAAATGCTTGCTGCGTTCTTCATCACCTGTTCATCATCACTGCTTCATCGTCACTTGTTCATCTTTACTGGTATATCATCACTGGTTCATCATCACTGGTTCACCATTACAGGTTCATCATCACTGGTTCATCATCACTGGTACATCATTACTGGTTCATCATCACTGGTTCATCATCACTAGTTCATCATCACCAGTTCATCATCACTGGTGCATCAACACTGGTTCATCATCATCAGTTCATCATTACTGGTTCATCATCACTGGTTCATCTTTACTGGTTCATCATCACTGGTTCATCATCACTAGATCATCGTCACCGGTTCATCACTGGTTGATAGTCACCAGTTCATGGTCACCGGTTCATCATCACTGGTATCATCACTGGTTCATCGTCACTTGTTCATCATCACTAGTATCATCACTGGTTCATCATTACTGGTTCATCATCACTGCTTCATCATCACCAGTTCGTCACAGGCTCATCATCACTGGTTCATCATCAATAATTCATAATCACTGGTTCATCATTACTGGTTAATTGTTTGAATGCTGAAAAGCATTCAAACTATTGTTTTCCTGTTTCTCTTTATTGTTTGAATGCTGTTAAGCATTCAAACTATTGTTTTCCTGTTTTTCTTTATTGTTTGAATGCTGTTAAGCATTCAAACTATTGTTTTCCTGTTTTTCTTTATTGTTTGAATGCTGTTAAGCATTCAAACTATTGTTTTCCTGTTTTTCTTTATTGTTTGAATGCTGTTAAGCATTCAAACTATTGTTTTCCTGTTTTTCTTTATTAGGCCCGAGCAGCGAAAGCGCTGCGAAGGCCTCTTGTTTTTGCTCTGATTATTATTATTTTTTGTTATTCCGTGCCCCCTTTGAACAGCTTTTTGGGGACCTTAACATACCCCAAAACTCACAATATTTTGCACACTTGTCAGGCCTGGTGAAAAATTTGATATTTTAAAGGTCCCAAAAAAATCGCAAAGAAAATGGCTGAACAGCGCCCCCTACAAAGTGAAAAAAACCCCTCTCCATAAAGCTTAGTTTATCGTACAGTTATGAAATTTGGTACACTTGTAGTACTCAACAGTCCGCACAGAAAAGTCTCTTGCAACCATGGTCAATATCAAACAGGAAGTCGGCCATTTTGGGTTGAAATGGCGATTTTTTGCCGTTTTTGCCGTTTTTAGGGTCCGTTTCTGATTGGATTGCTCGATCATTTTTCGCACGATCGTCTCAAAAATTGTGTAAAATTGCTCAGAAGGGATGGGCGAACAAAATGAGATAAGGATTCTGAGTTTTCGTATATGTTGAAGGGGCGGAGCCAGGCCTCGAAGTTTGACTACTCGCCAAAAATATTTAAATTGCTATAACTTCATAACTGAATGGAATAGAGTTACCAAACTTTCTGTGGTCATTCGTCATCCACCCACAAAGTAAATTGAAAGGTCGGATGATGACATCACACAAGCCCCGCCCCCTCAGGACCAAAAAGATCAAGTTTTACTGTGAAAGGTCCCAAATTGCCCCATTTCACTTAATCACCACAAATTTGTAGCTGGTAACTCAAGACAAGTGGGGGTTGCTTGGCGTCACTTTATGGGAGTTTTCGGCAGAGGGCGGGGCTGTGGTGGCGCGGCGAATTCAGGCGTACCGCCTTGGCCTTACGTTTGCCTCCCATTTCGTCATTTCCAAAGATATCGTCACGAAACTTCTTGTGAGTGATCCTAGTCCGGCCCCCCAAAAGATCTGATGTGAACATCTGGTGGGCGTGGCCTATTTTCTGAAATAGCGCCCCCTAGGACCATTAAAACTATTAGCCCCAAGCCATGCTTTGACTGAGGATTACGAAATTTGGTACACTAATGTGGTGTCTCAGGACCTACAAAAAAGTCTCTTGGAGTCAAGTTCAAAGTCGCACAGGAAGTCGGCCATTTTGGATCAAGTACGCGATTTAGTGGTTTTCGCACACGTTGTTTGGAGAGTGATGCTCCGTCGCCCTTTTCACCAATCTCCTTCAAACTTCTGCTATATACCCTTAAGACATAGGGGAAAAAATTCAACCGTCGGATTTTTCAAAAGTTGAAAGGTGTGGGCGTGGCTAAGCCTCAAACTTTGACCTGTCGCCACGCTACTCTTTTTTTCACAGCTCCCTACTGGACTCCTTTTACCCAATCACCAGGATTCTGTGGCAAACAGCAGTAGACAAGTTGAGGTTACTTGGTCTCCAGTACTGGCAGGTTTTGAAAAAAGGCGGGGCTTTGGGACCATGGCGAAAATCGCCATCACGCCATGGAAATACGTTTGTCTCTCATTTCTTCAGTTATCGTGATATTGCTACGAAACTTCTGGTGAGTGATCCTAGTCTGAGCTCCAAGAGAAATAGACAGCTGAATTTTGTGGGCGTGGCCTATGTTTTGAAATAGCGCCCCCTAGGACCATTTAAACTATTAGCCCCAAGCCATGCTTTGACTGAGGATTACGAAATTTGGTACACTAATGTGGTGTCTCAGGACCTACAAAAAAGTCTCTTGGAGTCAAGTTCAAAGTCGCACAGGAAGTCGGCCATTTTGGATCAAGTACGCGATTTAGTGGTTTTCGCACACGTTGTTTGGAGAGTGATGCTCCGTCGCCCTTTTCACCAATCTCCTTCAAACTTCTGCTATATACCCTTAAGACATAGGGGAAAAAATTTAACCGTCGGATTTTTCAAAAGTTGAAAGGTGTGGGCGTGGCTAAGCCTCAAACTTTGACCTGTCGCCACGCTACTCTTTTTTTCACAGCTCCCTACTGGACTCCTTTTACCCAATCACCAGGATTCTGTGGCAAACAGCAGTAGACAAGTTGAGGTTACTTGGTCTCCAGTACTGGCAGGTTTTGAAAAAAGGCGGGGCTTTGGGACCATGGCGAAAATCGCCATCACGCCATGGAAATACGTTTGTCTCATTTCTTCAGTTATCGTGATATTGCTACGAAACTTCTGGTGAGTGATCCTAGTCTGAGCTCCAAGAGAAATAGACAGCTGAAGTTTGTGGGCGTGGCCTATATTCTTAAATAGCGCCCCCTAGAGCCATTAAAACTTTCAGCCCCAAGCCATGCTTTGACTGAGGATTACGAAATTTGGTACACTAATGTGGGGTCTCAGGACCTACAAAAAAGTCTCTTGGAGCCAAGCGTAAAGTCGCACAGGAAGTCGGCCATTTTGGTGCAAGTACGTGATTTAGTGGTTTTCGCACACATTGTTTGGAGAGTGATGCTCCGTCGCCCTTTTCACCAATCACCTTCAAACTTCTGCAATACACTCTTAAGACATAGGGGAAAAAATTCAACCGTCGGATTTTTCAAAAGTTGAAAGGTGTGGGCGTGGCTAAGCCTCAAACGTTGACCTTTCGCCATTACTTTACTTGACTTAATAACTCCCATGTGCATGATCAGATCTTTTTCGAACTTTGTCTGTGTGATCATTGACCATATCTGTAAACAATGACAATGTGGACAGCTGACATCACCTAAGCCCCGCCCCCTGACTACAGGAATTTATTTTTTATGCTGAAATGCCCATATTTGTCCCCTCTAATTTAGTCAACATGACCCTAAGGTCATGCACTGTCTTCATGATGCTGTAATGACCATTCAGATCTGATAGCTTTCCAGAAAGGGAGGGGCTTTGATGCCATGGCGAATTCTGGCGTAACGCCGTAATCTTAATATTCAATTTAATGGTGAGCTCAGAGGGGATGCTGAGTCAGGGTGAGGTGCAGACTAGGAGGCCATTCGCGGTTTCTGGTGTCGGGGTGGTTGACGTTTCTGTTCTGTCAGACGTGCACTGGTGCGACGGCAGACCGGAGCGGCGCGGAGCTGCGAGGGCCGAACGACGCTGCTTGCAGCTTTAATTCTTCTTATTCTGCTTCCGTACACTTTTTGAACCGCTTCTTCTCCTTCAAATTTTGAGCTATTTCAACTATTTTATACCAAAACGTTCAGCTCGTTTAGCTCTTTCCGGCTATTACTTTTGGCATTGATATCTTTAAAATTTTTCGAGTTATTAAGCTTTTTCTGCAAAAAATTTCCCATTGAAATGAATGGGATTGGTCAATTTTCAGCAAATTCCTATCACCTTTTTGACCTAAAACTCTACTGGGTTCCTTTT
>NC_091758.1:16723303-16735803 GCF_043380555.1 Nothobranchius furzeri | reverse complement strand
TGTGCTTTTTGCTTTCACATCTTTCACTACGTTCAGCTCATTTAACAGTTTAGCTTAGTTTCAGCTTACTTCAGCTATTCAACAACTTCAGCAATCCGTTTCTGAATTCGGCTTATGCTACTCATTTCACAGTTCAACAAAAAATTAAACTGTTAAACTAGTCCTACTCAAACAACAAGTGTTTACACCTTTTTGCTTCCAGATTTTTAAATAATGTTCAGATTTCAGTTTTCTGCTGTTTAGGATTGATTTGTCCGGTCTTCACTTTTTGTGCTTTATTTACATTTTGGTGCTTTTTGCTTCTAAATCTTTCAAAACATTCAGCTCATTTTAACAGTTTTGCTTAGTTTCAGCTTCAGCAATTAGTTTCTGAATTCAGCATATGATGCTAATTTCACAGTTCAGCTAAATGTAAAAATTAAACTGTTGAACTAGTCCTACTAAAATAACAGGTGCTAAAGACATTTTACCTGTCCAATTCTTTTAGACAGTGTTCACAGATTTGAGTTTTCTGCTATTTAGAATTAGTTTTTTTGATTCTTCACTTACTTTTTGTGCTTTTTTTTTGCTTCTTTGTGCTTTTTGCTTTCACATCTTTCACTACGTTCAGCTCATTTAACAGTTTAGCTTAGTTTCAGCTTACTTCAGCTATTCAACAACTTCAGCAATCCGTTTCTGAATTCGGCTTATGCTACTCATTTCACAGTTCAACTAAAAATTAAACTGTTAAACTAGTCCTACTCAAACAACAAGTGTTTACACCTTTTTGCTGTCCAGATTTTTAAATAATGTTCAGATTTCAGTTTTCTGCTGTTTAGGATTGATTTGTCCGGTCTTCACTTTTTGTGCTTTATTTACATTTTGGTGCTTTTTGCTTCTAAATCTTTCAAAACATTCAGCTCATTTTAACAGTTTTGCTTAGTTTCAGCTTCAGCAATTAGTTTCTGAATTCAGCATTTGATGCTAATTTCACAGTTCAGCTAAATGAAAAAATTAAACTGTTGAACTAGTCCTACTAAAATAACAGGTGTTTAGACATTTTACCTGTCCAATTTTTTTAGACAGTGTTCACAGATTTGAGTTTTCTGCTATTTAGAATTAGTTTTCTTGATTCTTCACTTACTTTTTGTGCTTTTTTGCTTCTTTGTGCTTTTTGCTTTCACATCTTTCACTACATTCAGCTCATTTAACAGTTTAGCTTAGTTTCAGCTTACTTCAGCTATTCAACAACTTCAGCAATCAGTTACCAAATTTAGCATATACTGCTAATTTCACAGTTCAGCTAAATGTAAAAATTAAACTGTTAAACTAGTCCTACTGAAATAACAGGTGTTTACACATTTTAGCTGTCCAATTTGTTTAAACAGTGTTCACAGATTTGAGTTTTCTGCTATTTAGGATTAGTTTTCTTGATTCTTCACTTACTTTTTGTCTTTTTTTGCTTCTTTGTGCTTTTTGCTTTCACATCTTTCACTACATTCAGCTCATTTAACAGTTTAGCTTAGTTTCAGCTTACTTCAGCTGTTCAACAACTTCAGCAATCAGTTAGCAAATTTAGCATATACTGCTAATTTCACAGTTCAGCTAAATGTAAAGATTAAACTGTTAAACTTGTCCAACTGATATAACAGGTGTTTAGACATTTAAGCTGTCCAGATTTTTATACAATGTTCACAGATTAAAGTTTTTTTTTTTTTTTTTTTTTTTTTTTTTGCTATTTAGCATTATTTTTCTCTATTCTTCACTTACTTTTTGTGCTTTATTTGCTTGTTGGTGCTTTTTGCTTCTACATCTTTCAAGACATTCAGCTCATTTGGACAGTTTTGCTTTGTTTCAGCTTCAGTTAAGCTGTTTAGCAGCTTCAGTTCAGCTGTTCAGCAGCTTCAGCTTACAGTTTCAGCTATCCAGCATTCAAACAGCATTTGTGCAATAAATGCAATTTTTCTAGTTGTTTGAATGCTGTTAAGCATTCAAACTATTGTTTTCCTGTTTTTCTTTATTCTTCTTATTCTGCTTCCGTACACTTTTTGAACCGCTTCTTCTCCTTCAAATTTTGAGCTATTTCAACTATTTTATACCAAAACGTTCAGCTCGTTAAGCTCTTTCCGGCTATTACTTTTGGCATTGATATCTTTAAAATTTTTCGAGTTATTAAGCTTTTTCTGCAAAAATTTTCCCATTGAAATGAATGGGATTGGTCAATTTTCAGCAAATTCCTATCACTTTTTTGACCTAAAACTCTACTGGGTTCCTTTTAACTCAGAGACTTCATTCAAAGTTTAACAAACTCACAAGACTTTCCTGTTTAACATATTAAAGAGGCTTTTTGATATCTTTTACGGTTTTTCTAAAATCGCAGGTAGAAGTTGAGGTACGACTTGAAATTTTCAGAAAAAATCACAAAAGTTATAATGGGGAAAGATAGGAGCAGTGACCCTCCCTTGCTCCATTTCTGGCATTGTAGCAAGAGAACCGTAGGTCCGATTGAAATGAGACACACACTGGCTTACAGCTAACAAAAATACCTTCGTTTTGAGCTATAATTCATGACTGTACTACAAACATTGTGGTCGTACGATTCATTTGTTTGAGAAAATTGAAATTTAAAAAAATGTCTCTCCCCACTCTGAGCTGAAGATTCCGCACTCTAACTTTTGAACTTCACATCTTCTGTGAACAACTCTTTACTACCCCCAGACCGTTTGGACTACCAAAGCAAATTATAACTCAAAAAGTAGGAATTTTTGTCAGCTTTTCAGAATGGGTTTCATTTTATCTGTAAGTGTTACCGTTCTTTCCCTACAAGCCTCAGAAGGAGGAGAGAGCCAGATTCTCGCTCATTGAAACCCATGTTAAAGGAAGAGAGATTTTCTCCTCAGTTCGGCTTCACACAGCTAAAAGTTTCTCGTCATAGCTTCTAGATAATTCATGGTAGGCACATACAAATCGGCACAGATGATCATCAAAGTCTTCTGCCACTCACGCTTTTTGAATTTTTCAAATCGGTGCAGTACTTTTCGAATGGTGATGAGAAGTTTGACAGGTCCAATTTCACTTCTGAAGGACAGATTTTAAGGCTTCTTTCATTAACAGGAGTACAGCTGCAGGCCTCCAACAGCCAGGGGGAAAAGGCGGGAAAACAGTGCTGCTCTCTGATTGGTTGAGAGTGTTCAACCATTTTCTGTCCAATCGGGATCCAGCACCCACACAAATGACACATCAAATCGACCAGTTTGGTCTCAGGAATCTTGTATTAAATTTTAAATGCGTTATCTGTTACCATGGCAACACAAGAAGCTACATATCACTTTAATCAAGTCTCATAGGAATGAATATTAAAAAGCTGAATGTTTAGCCAATAACAGACTCCTGTTTTTGATTTTTTTTAACCATTTGTACTTCAAACTAGAAACATGTTCAATTTGATTGACCGTCAGAAGGTGGGAAAGTGCCCCGCTCCCTCCCAGCTCCCTGATTGGTTGAGAGAGGTCAATCATCTTCCGGCTAAATGGAATTACACACCCACGCATGTGAGGCATCAAATCGATCGGCTAGGCCTAAGGAATCCATCCATCCAACCAACCAACCAACCAACCAACCATCCATCCATCCATCCATCCATCCATCCAACCAACCAACCAACCAACCAACCAACCAACCAACCAACCAACCATCCAACCATCCATCCAACCATCCATCCATCCATCCAACAGACCAACAGACCAACCATCCATCCATCCATCCCAACCAACCACCCAACCAACCATCCATCCAACCGACCAACAGACCAACCATCCATCCATCCATCCATTCATCCATCCAACCAACCATCCATCCATCCAACCAACCAACCAACCAACCAACCAACCAACCCCATACACTTAAAACTAAAGTAGCAGCATAGCTGACATTTTAACGCTATTCAGCTCATTTGAACAGTTTTGCTTAGTTTCAGCTTCAGCAATTAGTTTCTGAATTCAGCATATGATGCTTATTTCACAGTTCAGCTAAATGTAAAAATTAAACTGTTAAACTAGTCCTACTGAAATAACAGGTGTTTAGACATTTTACCTGTCCAATTCTTTTAGACAGTGTTCACAGATTTGAGTTTTCTGCTATTTCTATTTAGTTTTTTTGATTCTTCACTTACTTTTTGTGCTTTTTTTTTTTGCTTCTTTGTGCTTTTTGCTTTCACATCTTTCACTACGTTCAGCTCATTTAACAGTTTAGCTTAGTTTCAGCTTACTTCAGCTATTCAACAACTTCAGCAATCCGTTTCTGAATTCGGCTTATGCTACTCATTTCACAGTTCAACAAAAATTTAAACTGTTAAACTAGTCCTACTCAAACAACAAGTGTTTACACCTTTTTGCTTCCAGATTTTTAAATAATGTTCAGATTTCAGTTTTCTGCTGTTTAGGATTGATTTGTCCGGTCTTCACTTTTTGTGCTTTATTTACATTTTGGTGCTTTTTGCTTCTAAATCTTTCAAAACATTCAGCTCATTTTAACAGTTTTGCTTAGTTTCAGCTTCAGCAATTAGTTTCTGAATTCAGCATATGATGCTAATTTCACAGTTCAGCTAAATGTAAAAATTAAACTGTTGAACTAGTCCTACTAAAATAACAGGTGTTTAGACATTTTACCTGTCCAATTTTTTTAGACAGTGTTCACAGATTTGAGTTTTCTGCTATTTAGGATTAGTTTTCTTGATTCTTCACTTACTTTTTGTGCTTTTTTGCTTCTTTGTGCTTTTTGCTTTCACATCTTTCACTACATTCAGCTCATTTAACAGTTTAGCTTAGTTTCAGCTTACTTCAGCTATTCAACAACTTCAGCAATCCGTTTCTGAATTCGGCTTATGCTACTCATTTCACAGTTCAACTAAAAATTAAACTGTTAAACTAGTCCTACTCAAACAACAAGTGTTTAGACCTTTTTGCTGTCCAGATTTTCAAATAATGTTCAGATTTCAGTTTTCTGCTGTTTAGGATTGATTTGTCCGGTCTTCACTTTTTGTGCTTTATTTACATTTTGGTGCTTTTTGCTTCTAAATCTTTCAAAACATTCAGCTCATTTTAACAGTTTTGCTTAGTTTCAGCTTCAGCAAATAGTTTCTGAATTCAGCATTTGATGCTAATTTCACAGTTCAGCTAAATGTAAAAATTAAACTGTTGAACTAGTCCTACTACAATAACAGGTGTTTAGACATTTTACCTGTCCAATTCTTTTAGACAGTGTTCACAGATTTGAGTTTTCTGCTATTTAGGATTAGTTTTCTTGATTCTTCACCTACTTTTTGTGCTTTTTTGCTTCTTTGTGCTTTTTGCTTTCACATCTTTCACTACATTCAGCTCATTCAACAGTTTAGCTTAGTTTCAGCTTACTTCAGCTGTTCAACAACTTCAGCAATCAGTTACCAAATTTAGCATATACTGCTAATTTCACAGTTCAGCTAAATGTAAAGATTAAACAGTTAAACTTGTCCAACTGATATAACAGGTGTTTAGATATTTAAGCTGTCCAGATTTTTATACAATGTTCACAGATTAAAGGTTTTTATTTTTATTTTTATATATATTTTTTTGCTATTTAGCATTATTTTCTCTATTCTTCACTTACTTTTTGTGCTTTATTTGCTTGTTGGTGCTTTTTGCTTCTACATCTTTCAAGACATTCAGCTCATTTTGACAGTTTTGCTTTGTTTCAGCTTCAGTTAAGCTGTTCAGCAGCTTCAGCTCAGCTGTTCAGCAGCTTCAGCTTACAGTTTCAGCTATCCAGCATTCAAACAGCATTTGTGCAATAAATGCAATTTTTCTAGTTCTTCTTATTCTGCTTCCGTACACTTTTTGAACCGCTTCTTCTCCTTCAAATTTTGAGCTATTTCAACTATTTTATACCAAAACGTTCAGCTCGTTAAGCTCTTTCCGGCTATTACTTTTGGCATTGATATCTTTAAAATTTTTCGAGTTATTAAGCTTTTTCTGTAAAAATTTTCCCATTGAAATGAATGGGATTGGTCAATTTTCAGCAAATTCCTATCACTTTTTTTACCTAAAACTCTACTGGGTTCCTTTTAACTCAGAGACTTCATTCAAAGTTTAACAAACTCACAAGACTTTCCTGTTTAACATATCAAAGAGGCTTTTTGATATCTTTTACGGTTTTTCTAAAATCGCAGGTAGAAGTTGAGGTACGACTTGAAATTTTCAGAAAAAATCACAAAAGTTATAATGGGGAAAGATAGGAGCAGTGACCCTCCCTTGCTCCATTTCTGGCATTGTAGCAAGAGAACCGTAGGTCCGATTGAAATGAGACACACACTGGCTTACAGCTAACAAAAATACCTTCGTTTTGAGCTATAATTCATGACTGTACTACAAACATTGTGGTCGTACGGTTCATTTGTTTGAGAAAATTGAAATTTAAAAAAATGTCTCTCCCCACTCTGAGCTGAAGATTCCGCACTCTAACTTTTGAACTTCACATCTTCTGTGAACAACTCTTTACTACCCCCAGACCGTTTGGACTACCAAAGCAAATTATGACTCAAAAAGTAGGAATTTTTGTCAGCTTTTCAGAATGGGTTTCATTTTATCTGTAAGTGTTACCGTTCTTTCCCTACAAGCCTCAGAAGGAGGAGAGAGCCAGATTCTTGCTCATTGAAACCCATGTTAAAGGAAGAGAGATTTTCTCCTCAGCTCGGCTTCAGACAGCTAAAAGTTTCTTGTCATAGCTTCTAGAAAATTCATGGTAGGCACATACAAATACACACAGATGACCATCAAAGCCTTCTGCCGCTCACGCTTTTTGAATTTTTCAAATCAGTGCAGTACTTTTCGAATGGTGATGAGAAGTTTGACAGGTCCAATTTCACTTCTGAAGGACAGATTTAAAGGCTTCTCTCATTAACAGGAGTACAGCTGCAGGCCTCCAACAGCCAGGGCCAAAGGCGGGAAAACGGTGCTGCTCTCTGATTGGTTGAGAGTGTTCAACCATTTTCTGTCCAATCAGGATCCAGCACCCACACAAATGACACATCAAATCGACCAGTTTGAACTCAGCAATCTTGTATTCAATTTTAAATGCGTTATCTGTTACCATGGCAACACAAGAAGCTACATATCACTTTAATCAAGTCTCATAGGAATGAATATTAAAAAGCTGAATGTTGAGCCAAAAACAGACTCCTGTTTTTGATCTTTTTGAACCATTTGTACTTCAAACTAGAAACATGTTCAATTTGATTGACCGTCAGAAGGTGGGAAAGTTCCCCGCTCCCTCCCAGCTCCCTGATTGGTTGAGAGAGGTCAATCATCTTCCGGCTAAATGGAATTACACACCCACGCATGTGAGGCATCAAATCGATCGGCTAGGCCTAAGGAATCCATCCATCCAACCAACCAACCAACCAACCAACCAACCAACCAACCAACCAACCATCCATCCATCCATCCATCCAGCCAACCAACCATCCATCCATCCAACCATCCATCCATCCATCCATCCATCCATCCAACCAACCAACCATCCATCCATCCATCCATCCATCCAACCATCCATCCATCCATCCAACCGACCAACAGACCAACCATCCATTCATCCATCCATCCATCCATCCTTCAATCCCTCCATCCATCCATCCAAGCAACCAACCATTCAACCAACAGATCATCCATCCATCCATCCATCCATCCAACCAACCAACCAACCAACCATCCATCCATCCATCCATCCATCCATCCATCCATCCAACCAACCAAAAGACCAACCATCCATCCATCCATCCAACCAACCAACCAACCAACCAACCATCCATCCATCCATACAACCGACCAACAGACCAACAATCCATCCATCCATCCTTCAATCCCTCCATCCAACCAACCAACCAACCAACCATCCATCCATCCATCCATCCATCCATCCATCCAACCAACCAACCAACCATCCATCCATCCATCCATCCAACCATCCATCCATCCATCCATCCATCCAACCAACCAACCAACCAACCAACATACCAACCAACCATCCATCCATCCAACCGACCAACAGACCAACAATCCATCCATCCATCCTTCAATCCCTCCATCCAACCAACCAACCAACCAACCAACCATCCATCCATCCATCCATCCATCCAACCAACCAACCATCCATCCATCCATCCATCCATCCAACCATCCATCCATCCATCCATCCAACCGACCAACAGACCAACCATCCATCCATCCTTCAATCCCTCCATCCATCCATCCATCCAACCAACCATCCATCCATCCAACCAACCATCCATCCAACCATCCATCCATCCATCCAACAGACCATCCATCCATCCATCCATCCAACCGACCATGCGGCCGACCGACCGACCAACCAACCCCATACATTTAAAACTAAAGTAGCAGCATAGTTGACATTTTAACGCTAGTCAGCTCATTTGAACAGTTTTGCTTTGTTTCAGCTTCAGCAATTAGTTTCTGAATTCAGCATATGATCCTAATTTCACAGTTCAGCTAAATGTAAAAATTAAACTGTGAAACTAGTCCTACTGATATAACAGGTGTTTAGACATTTTAGCTGTCCAATTTTTTTTAAACAGTGTTCACAGATTTGAGTTTTCTGCTATTTAGGATTAGTTTTCTTGATTCTTCACTTACTTTTTGTGCTTTTTTTGCATCTTTGTGCTTTTTGCTTTCACATCTTTCACTACGTTCAGCTCATTTAACAGTTTAGCTTAGTTTCAGCTTACTTCAGCTATTCAACAACTTCAGCAATCCGTTTCTGAATTCGGCTTATGCTACTCATTTCACAGTTCAACTAAAAATTAAACTGTTAAACTAGTCCTACTCAAACAACAAGTGTTTAGACCTTTTTGCTGTCCAGATTTTTAAATAATGTTCAGATTTCAGTTTTCTGCTGTTTAGGATTGATTTGTCCGGTCTTCACTTTTTGTGCTTTATTTACATTTTGGTGCTTTTTGCTTCTAAATCTTTCAAAACATTCAGCTCTTTTTAACAGTTTTGCTTAGTTTCAGCTTCAGCAATTAGTTTCTGAATTCAGCATATGATGCTAATTTCACAGTTCAGCTAAATGTAAAAATTAAACTGTTGAACTAGTCCTACTAAAATAACAGGTGTTTAGACATTTTACCTGTCCAGTTTTTTTAGACAGTGTTCACAGATTTGAGTTTTCTGCTATTTAGAATTAGTTTTTTTGATTCTTCACTTACTTTTTGTGCTTTTTTTTTTGCTTCTTTGTGCTTTTTGCTTTCACATCTTTCACTACGTTCAGCTCATTTAACAGTTTAGCTTAGTTTCAGCTTACTTCAGCTATTCAACAACTTCAGCAATCAGTTACCAAATTTAGCATATACTGCTAATTTCACAGTTCAGCTAAATGTAAAAATTAAACTGTTAAACTAGTCCTACTGAAATAACAGGTGTTTACACATTTTAGCTGTCCAATTTTTTTAAACAGTGTTCACAGATTTGAGTTTTCTGCTATTTAGGATTAGTTTTCTTGATTCTTCACTTACTTTTTGTGCCTTTTTGCTTCTTTGTGCTTTTTGCTTTCACATCTTTCACTACATTCAGCTCATTTAACAGTTTAGCTTAGTTTCAGCTTACTTCAGCTATTCAACAACTTCAGCAATCCGTTTCTGAATTCGGCTTATGCTACTCATTTCACAGTTCAACTAAAAATTAAACTGTTAAACTAGTCCTACTCAAACAACAAGTGTTTAGACCTTTTTGCTGTCCAGATTTTTAAATAATGTTCAGATTTCAGTTTTCTGCTGTTTAGGATTGATTTGTCCGGTCTTCACTTTTTGTGCTTTATTTACATTTTGGTGCTTTTTGCTTCTAAATCTTTCAAAACATTCAGCCCATTTTAACAGTTTTGCTTAGTTTCAGCTTCAGCAAATAGTTTCTGAATTCAGCATTTGATGCTAATTTCACAGTTCAGCTAAATGTAAAAATTAAACTGTTGAACTAGTCCTACTACAATAACAGGTGTTTAGACATTTTACCTGTCCAATTCTTTTAGACAGTGTTCACAGATTTGAGTTTTCTGCTATTTAGAATTAGTTTTTTTTGATTCTTCACTTACTTTTTGTGCTTTTTTTTTTGCTTCTTTGTGCCTTTTGCTTTCACATCTTTCACTACGTTCAGCTCATTTAACAGTTTAGCTTAGTTTCAGCTTACTTCAGCTATTCAACAACTTCAGCAATCCGTTTCTGAATTCGGCTTATGCTACTCATTTCACAGTTCAACAAAAAATTAAACTGTTAAACTAGTCCTACAACAAGTGTTTACACCTTTTTGCTTCCAGATTTTTAAATAATGTTCAGATTTCAGTTTTCTGCTGTTTAGGATTGATTTGTCCAGTCTTCACTTTTTGTGCTTTATTTACATTTTGGTGCTTTTTGCTTCTAAATCTTTCGAAACATTCAGCTCATTTTAACAGTTTTGCTTAGTTTCAGCTTCAGCAATTAGTTTCTGAATTCAGCATATGATGCTAATTTCACAGTTCAGCTAAATGTAAAAATTAAACTGTTGAACTAGTCCTACTAAAATAACAGGTGTTTAGACATTTTACCTGTCCAATTCTTTTAGACAGTGTTCACAGATTTGAGTTTTCTGCTATTTAGAATTAGTTTTTTTGATTCTTCACTTACTTTTTATGCTTTTTTTTTGCTTCTTTGTGCTTTTTGCTTTCACATCTTTCACTACGTTCAGCTCATTTAACAGTTTAGCTTAGTTTCAGCTTACTTCAGCTATTCAACAACTTCAGCAATCCGTTTCTGAATTCGGCTTATGCTACTCATTTCACAGTTCAACTAAAAATTAAACTGTTAAACTAGTCCTACTCAAACAACAAGTGTTTTCACCTTTTTGCTGTCCAGATTTTTAAATAATGTTCAGATTTCAGTTTTCTGCTGTTTAGGATTGATTTGTCCGGTCTTCACTTTTTGTGCTTTATTTACATTTTGGTGCTTTTTGCTTCTAAATCTTTCAAAAACATTCAGCTCATTTTAACAGTTTTGCTTAGTTTCAGCTTCAGCAAATAGTTTCTGAATTCAGCATTTGATGCTAATTTCACAGTTCAGCTAAATGTAAAAATTAAACTGTTGAACTAGTCCTACTAAAATAACAGGTGTTTAGACATTTTACCTGTCCAATTTTTTTAGACAGTGTTCACAGATTTGAGTTTTCTGCTATTTAGGATTAGTTTTCTTGATTCTTCACTTACTTTTTGTGCTTTTTTGCTTCTTTGTGCTTTTTGCTTTCACATATTTCACTACATTCAGCTCATTTAACAGTTTAGCTTAGTTTCAGCTTACTTCAGCTATTCAACAACTTCAGCAATCCGTTTCTGAATTCGGCTTATGCTACTCATTTCACAGTTCAACTAAAAATTAAACTGTTAAACTAGTCCTACTCAAACAACAAGTGTTTAGACCTTTTTGCTGTCCAGATTTTCAAATAATGTTCAGATTTCAGTTTTCTGCTGTTTAGGATTGATTTGTCCGGTCTTCACTTTTTGTGCTTTATTTACATTTTGGTGCTTTTTGCTTCTAAATCTTTCAAAACATTCAGCTCTTTTTAACAGTTTTGCTTAGTTTCAGCTTCAGCAAATAGTTTCTGAATTCAGCATTTGATGCTAATTTCACAGTTCAGCTAAATGTAAAAATTAAACTGTTGAACTAGTCCTACTACAATAACAGGTGTTTAGACATTTTACCTGTCCAATTCTTTTAGACAGTGTTCACAGATTTGAGTTTTCTGCTATTTAGGATTAGTTTTCTTGATTCTTCACCTACTTTTTGTGCTTTTTTGCTTCTTTGTGCTTTTTGCTTTCACATCTTTCACTACATTCAGCTCATTCAACAGTTTAGCTTAGTTTCAGCTTACTTCAGCTGTTCAACAACTTCAGCAATCAGTTACCAAATTTAGCATATACTGCTAATTTCACAGTTCAGCTAAATGTAAAGATTAAACAGTTAAACTTGTCCAACTGATATAACAGGTGTTTAGATATTTAAGCTGTCCAGATTTTTATACAATGTTCACAGATTAAAGTTTTTTATTTTTATTTTTATATATATTTTTTTGCTATTTAGCATTATTTTCTCTATTCTTCACTTACTTTTTGTGCTTTATTTGCTTGTTGGTGCTTTTTGCTTCTACATCTTTCAAGACATTCAGCTCATTTTGACAGTTTTGCTTTGTTTCAGCTTCAGTTAAGCTGTTCAGCAGCTTCAGCTCAGCTGTTCAGCAGCTTCAGCTTACAGTTTCAGCTATCCAGCATTCAAACAGCATTTGTGCAATAAATGCAATTTTTCTAGTTGTTTGAATGCTGTTAAGCATTCAAACTATTGTTTTCCTGTTTCTCTTTATTCTTCTTCTTCTTCTTCTTATTCTGCTTCCGTACACTTTTTGAACCGCTTCTTCTCCTTCAAATTTTGAGCTATTTCAACTATTTTATACCAAAAC
>NC_091758.1:16708303-16713303 GCF_043380555.1 Nothobranchius furzeri | reverse complement strand
CTAAATCTTTCAAAACATTCAGCTCATTTTAACAGTTTTTCTTAGTTTCATCTTCAGCAATTAGTTTCTGAATTCAGCATTTGATGCTAATTTCACAGTTCAGCTAAATGTAAAAATTAAACTGTTGAACTAGTCCTACTAAAATAACAGGTGTTTAGACATTTTACCTGTCCAATTTTTTTAGACAGTGTTCACAGATTTGAGTTTTCTGCTATTTAGAATTAGTTTTCCTGATTCTTCACTTACTTTTGTGCTTTTTTGCTTCTTTGTGCTTTTTGCTTTCACATCTTTCACTACATTCAGCTCATTTAACAGTTTAGCTTAGTTTCAGCTTACTTCAGCTATTCAACAACTTCAGCAATCAGTTACCAAATTTAGCATATACTGCTAATTTCTCAGTTCAGCTAAATGTAAAAATTAAACTGTTAAACTAGTCCTACTGAAATAACAGGTGTTTACACATTTTAGCTGTCCAATTTTTTTAAACAGTGTTCACAGATTTGAGTTTTTTGTTATTTAGGATTAGTTTTCTTGATTCTTCACCTACTTTTTGTGCTTTTTTGCTTCTTTGTGCTTTTTGCTTTCACATCTTTCACTACATTCAGCTCATTCAACAGTTTAGCTTAGTTTCAGCTTACTTCAGCTATTCAACAACTTCAGCAATCAGTTACCAATTTTAGCATATACTGCTAATTTCACAGTTCAGCTAAATGTAACAATTAAACTGTTAAACTAGTCCTACTGAAATAACAGTGTTTACACATTTTAGCTGTCCAATTTTTTTAAACAGTGTTCACAGATTTGAGTTTTCTGCTATTTAGGATTAGTTTTCTTGATTCACTTACTTTTTGTGCTTTTTTGCTTCTTTGTGCTTTTTGCTTTCACATCTTTCACTACATTCAGCTCATTTAACAGTTTAGCTTAGTTTCAGCTTACTTCAGCTGTTCAACAACTTCAGCAATCAGTTACCAAATTTAGCATAGACTGCTAATTTCACAGTTCAGCTAAATGTAAAGATTAAACATTTAAACTTGTCCAACTGATATAACAGGTGTTTAGATATTTAAGCTGTCCAGATTTTTATACAATGTTCACAGATTAAAGGTTTTTATTTTTATTTTTTTATTTTTTTGCTATTTAGCATTATTTTTCTCTATTCTTCACTTACTTTTTGTGCTTTATTTGCTTGTTGGTGCTTTTTGCTTCTACATCTTTCAAGACATTCAGCTCATTTTGACAGTTTTGCTTTGTTTCAGCTTCAGTTAAGCTGTTCAGCAGCTTCAGCTCAGCTGTTCAGCAGCTTCAGCTTACAGTTTCAGCTATCCAGCATTCAAACAGCATTTGTGCAATAAATGCAATTTTTCTAGTTCTTCTTATTCTGCTTCCGTACACTTTTTGAACCGCTTCTTCTCCTTCAAATTTTGAGATATTTCAACTATTTTATACCAAAACGTTCAGCTCGTTAAGCTCTTTCCGGCTATTACTTTTGGCATTGATATCTTTAAAATTTTTCGAGTTATTAAGCTTTTTCTGCAAAAATTTTCCCATTGAAATGAATGGGATTGGTCAATTTTCAGCAAATTCCTATCACTTTTTTGACCTAAAACTCTACTGGGTTCCTTTTAACTCAGAGACTTCATTCAAAGTTTAACAAACTCACAAGACTTTCCTGTTTAACATATTAAAGAGGCTTTTTGATATCTTTTACGGTTTTTCTAAAATCGCAGGTAGAAGTTGAGGTACGACTTGAAATTTTCAGAAAAAATCACAAAAGTTATAATGGGGAAAGATAGGAGCAGTGACCCTCCCTTGCTCCATTTCTGGCATTGTAGCAAGAGAACCGTAGGTCCGATTGAAATGAGACACACACTGGCTTACAGCTAACAAAAATACCTTCGTTTTGAGCTATAATTCATGACTGTACTACAAACATTGTGGTCGTACGATTCATTTGTTTGAGAAAATTGAAATTTAAAAAAATGTCTCTCCCCACGCTGAGCTGAAGATTCCGCACTCTAACTTTTGAACTTCACATCTTCTGTGAACAACTCTTTACTACCCCCAGACCGTTTGGACTACCAAAGCAAATTATAACTCAAAAAGTAGGAATTTTTGTCAGCTTTTCAGAATGGGTTTCATTTTATCTGTAAGTGTTACCGTTCTTTCCCTACAAGCCTCAGAAGGAGGAGAGAGCCAGATTCTCGCTCATTGAAACCCATGTTAAAGGAAGAGAGATTTTCTCCTCAGTTCGGCTTCAGACAGCTAAAAGTTTCTCGTCATAGCTTCTAGAAAATTCATGGTAGGCACATAAAAATACACACAGATGACCATCAAAGCCTTCTGCCGCTCACGCTTTTTGAATTTTTCAAATCAGTGCAGTACTTTTCGAATGGTGATGAGAAGTTTGACAGGTCCAATTTCACTTCTGAAGGACAGATTTAAAGGCTTCTCTCATTAACAGGAGTACAGCTGCAGGCCTCCAACAGCCAGGGCCAAAGGCGGGAAAACGGTGCTGCTCTCTGATTGGTTGAGAGTGTTCAACCATTTTCTGTCCAATCAGGATCCAGCACCCACACAAATGACACATCAAATCGACCAGTTTGAACTCAGCAATCTTGTATTCAATTTTAAATGCGTTATTTGTTACCATGGCAACACAAGAAGCTACATATCACTTTAATCAAGTCTCATAGGAATGAATATTAAAAAGCTGAATATTGAGCCAATAACAGACTCCTGTTTTTGATCTTTTTGAACCATTTGTACTTCAAACTAGAAACATGTTCAATTTGCATGACCGTCAGAAGGTGGGAAAGTGCCCCGCTCCCTCCCAGCTCCCTGATTGGTTGAGAGAGGTCAATCATCTTCCGGCTAAATGGAATTACACACCCACGCATGTGAGGCATCAAATCGATCGGCTAGGCCTAAGGAATCCATCCATCCAACCAACCAACCAACCAACCAACCATCCATCCATCCATCCATCCAACCAACCATCCATCCATCCGTCCTATCCCTGCATCCATCCATCCATCCATCCATCCAACCAACCAACCAACCATCCATCCATCCAACCATCCATCCATCCAACCGACCAACAGACCAACCATCCATTCATCCATCCATCCTTCAATCCCTCCATCCATCCATCCATCCAAGCAACCAACCAACAGACCAACCATCCATCCATCCATCCATCCAACCAACCAACCAACCAACCAACCAACCAACCAACCAACCAACCAACCATCCATCCATACATCCATCCATCCATCCATCCATCCATCCAACCAACCATCCATCCATCCATCCTTCAATCCCTCCATCCAACCAACCAACCAACCAACCATCCATCCATCCATCCATCCATCCAACCAACCAACCAACCAACCATCCATCCATCCAACCGACCAACAGACCAACCATCCATCCATCCATCCATCCAACCATCCATCAATCCAACCAACTAACCAACCATCCAACCATCCATCCAACCAACCAACCAACCAACCCCATACACTTAAAACTAAAGTAGCAGCATAGCTGACATTTTAACGCTAGTCAGATCATTTGAACAGTTTTGCTTTGTTTCAGCTTCAGCAATTAGTTTCTGAATTCAGCATATGATCCTAATTTCACAGTTCAGCTAAATGTAAAAATTAAACTGTTAAACTAGTCCTACTGAAATAACAGGTGTTTAGACATTTTAGCTGTCCAATTTTTTTTTAAACAGTGTTCACAGATTTGAGTTTTCTGCTATTTAGGATTAGTTTTCTTGATTCTTCACTTACTTTTTGTGCTTTTTTTTGCATCTTTGTGCTTTTTGCTTTCACATCTTTCACTACATTCAGCTCATTTGGACAGTTTAGCTTAGTTTCAGCTTACTTCAGCTATTCAACAACTTCAGCAATCCGTGTCTGAATTCGGCTTATGCTACTCATTTCACAGTTCGACTAAATATAAAAATGAAACTGTTAAACTAGTCCTACTCAAACAACAAGTGTTTAGAACTTTTTGCTGTCCAGATTTTTAAATAATGTTCAGATTTCAGTTTTCTGAGTTTTAGGATTGTTTTGTCCGTTCTTCACTTTTTGTGCTTTATTTACATTTTGGTGCTTTTTGCTTCTAAATCTTTCAAAACATTCAGCTCATTTTAACAGTTTAGCTTAGTTTCAGCTTCAGCAAATAGTTTCTGAGGTCAGCATATGATGCTAATTTCACAGTTCAGCTAAATGTAAAAATTAAACTGTTAAACTAGTCCTACTGAAATAACAGGTGTTTAGACATTTTAGCTGTCCAATGTTTTTAAACAGTGTTCACAGATTTGAGTTTTCTGCTATTTAGGATTAGTCTTCTTTATTCTTCACTTACTTTTTGTGCTTTTTTTTGCTTCTTTGTGCTTTTTGCTTTCACATCTTTCACTACATTCAGCTCATTTGACAGTTTAGCTTAGTTTCAGCTTACTTCAGCTATTCAACAACTTCAGCAATCATTTTCCAAATTTAGCATAAACTGCTAATTTCACAATTCAACTAAATATAAAAATTAAACTGTTAAACTAGTCCTACTCAAACAACAAGTGTTTAGACATTTTTTGCTGTCCAGATTTTTAAATAATGTTCAGATTTCAGTTTTCTGCTGTTTAGGATTGTTTTCTCCGCTCTAAACTTTTTGTGCTTTATTTTCACGTTGGTGATTTTTGCTTCTAAATCTTTCAAAACATTCAGCTCATATTAACAGTTTTGCTTAGTTTCAGCTTCAGCAATTAGTTTCTGAATTCAGCATATGATGCTTATTACACAGTTCAGCTAAATGTAAAAATTAAACTGTTAAACTAGTCCTACTGAAATAACAGGTGTTTAGACATTTTAGCTGTCCAATTTTTTAAACAGTTTTCACAGATTTGAGTTTTCTGCTATTTAGGATTAGTTTTCTTAATTCTTCACTTACTTTTTGTGCTTTTTTTTGCGTCTTTGTGCTTTTTGCTTTCACATCTTTCA
>NC_091758.1:16658303-16703303 GCF_043380555.1 Nothobranchius furzeri | reverse complement strand
GATTTTTATACAATGTTCACAGAGTTAAGTATTTTTTTTTTTTTTTTTTTTTTTTTTTTTTTTTTGCTATTTAGCATTATTTTTCTCTATTCATCACTTACTTTTTGTGCTTTATTTGCTTGTTGGTGCTTTTTGCTTCTACATCTTTCAAGACATTCAGCTCATTTTGACAGTTTTGCTTTGTTTCAGCTTCAGTTAAGCTGTTCAGCAGCTTCAGTTCAGCTGTTCAGCAGCTTCAGCTTACAGTTTCAGCTATCCAGCATTCAAACAGCATTTGTGCAATAAATGCAATTTTTCTAGTTCTTCCATATTCTGCTTCCGTACACTTTTTGAACCTCTTCTTCTCCTTCAAATTTTGAGCTATTTCAACCATGTTATATCAAAACGTTCAGCTCGTTAAGCTCTTTCCGGCTATTACTTTTGGCATTGATATCTTTCAAATTCTTCGAGTTATTAAGCTTTTTCTGCGAAAAATTTCCCATAGAAATGAATGGGATTGGTCAATTTTCAGCAAATTCCTATCACTTTTTTGACCTCAAACTCTCTAGGGTTCCTTTTAACTTAGAGACTTCATTCAAAGTTTAACAAACTCCCAAGACTTCCCTGTTTAACATATTAAAGAGGCTTTTTGATATCTTTTACGGTTTTTCTAAAATCGCAGGTAGAAGTTGAGGTACGACTTGAAATTTTCAGAAAAATTCACAAAAGTTATAATGGGGAAAGATAGGAGCAGTGACCCTCCCTTGCTCCATTTCCGGCATTGTACCGAGAGAACCGTAGGTCCGATTGAAATGAGACACACGCTGGCTTACAGCTAACGAATATACCTTCGTTTTGAGCTATAATTCATGACTGTACTCCAAACATTGTGGCCGTACGATTCATTTGTTTGAGAATATTCAAATTTCAAAAAAGGTCTCTGCTCACTCTCACTTAAGAATTCCGCACTGTGCCGTTTTGAACTCCACATCTTCTGTGAACAACTCTTCACTACGCCCAGACCGTTTGGACTACCGTAACAAATTATACCTCAAAAAGTAGGAATTTTTGTCAGCTTTTCAGAATGGGTTTCATTTTCTCTGTAAGTGTTACCGTTCTTTCGCTACAAGCCTCAGAAGGAGGAGAGACCCAGCTTTTCTCTCATTGAAACCCATGTTAAAGGATCAGATATTTTCTCCTCAAAACAGCTTCAGACAGCTAAAAGTTTATCGTCATAGCTTCTAGACAATTCATGGTAGGCACATACAAATCGGCACAGATAATCATCAAAGTCTTCTGCCACTCATGCTTTTTGAATTTTTCAAATCGGTGCAATACTTTTCGAATGGTGATGAGAAGTTTGACAGGTCCAATTTCACTTCTGAAGGACAGATTTCAAGGGTTCTCTCGTTAACAGGAGCATAGGCGGAGATCCCAGGGGGGACGGGGGGGGAAGCGTTCCCCCCCCCCCCCCCCCCTCACACAAAGTTGTCCCACCCACAAAAGTTATTGTAAATGTATAAATGCTATCAGTAAACCTGTATTGTCTTCTAAAACCACAACGTAAAAGTTAGTCTGCAAATACAAAACAATGTGTTTTTAATTGTTGAGAAATTATAGTCCACCCCCCCACCCCCCAATTCCTCAAGTTGGTACGGTCGGTCCACACGAGCTGTTTCCAACGGGCGGGGCTGCCGGCTTTGCCTCGCTCACAGCTTCACAGCAGCCCGCAGGCTCACAGGAAGCGGGAATCAAAAGCCAGCGGTTTCCAGCAGTAAGTCAATTATCTCACGCTGGTTCTACAAACTTAAATATGTATGTCAAATGTGGTCATAAATGATGCAGGAAGATGAGAGACACAGGACAGGAAAATAGTTTAATAAAAACAAGAAAACAAAACAAAGTGTTGAAAAGTAAAATGTAGGTAGATTTATCTCCACTACACACATGTAATATTTATACATTTGATCCAATTCAGATCACCTTCAAAACTCAGTCACACACCCAGGGCCGTTTCAAGACATTTTGGGGGCCAAGGCAAAATGACACCCCCACCCCCACACACACACACCCACACACACACACACACACACACACACACACACACACACACACACACACACACACAAAATAACATACAAGAGAATTAAAGAGAATTTAAGGTGAAGCGCTTGCACATACTGTGTTATTGTGTGGTTTGTTCTGTGTGTAGAAACACATTCAATTTGATTGCCCGTCAGAAGGTGGGAAAGTGCCCCGCTCCCACCCAGCCCCCTGATTGGTTGAGAGAGGTCAATCATCTTCTGGCTAAATGGAATTACACACCCACACATGTGAGACATCAAATCCATCGGCTAGGCCTAAGGAATCCATCCATCCATCCAACCAACCAACACACCAAACAACCATCCATCCATCCATCCAACCATCCAACACACCAACCAACCAACCAGCTCTATACACTTAAAACTCTATACACTTACAACTAGCAGCATTGCTGACATTTTAACACTAGTCAGAAGGCAGGAACCGCCCCCTCCTCCTTCATTGCTCTCTCATTGGCTGAGAGTTTTCAATCGTCTTCTGCCTAAAAGGAAATGTGCACCCACACGTATGGTACATCAATTCAACCTGCTTGGTCCCAGGAGTCTTGTATTAACTTGATATTGTGCTCTGTGTTTCCATGGCAACGTGCTTAGCAACAGCATTTAACAACATTTTAGACACAACTGTATCAACATACTTTAATATAGAAATGTTATTCAAAGTTTAAATGACTCATGTGTTATTGTACATAGCTTTATTAATGCAGACTTCTGTCATCTGTTACCATGGCAACACAAGGAACTACAAATCACTTTAACCAAGTCTCATAGGAATGAATATAAAAAGAAGAATATTGAGTCATTAACAGACTCCTGTTTTTGAATTGTTTGTACTTAAAACTAGAAATAAGTTCAATTTCATTGACCGTCAGAAGGTGGGAAAGTGCCCCGCTCCCTCCCAGCTCCCTTATTGGTTGAGAGAGGTCAATCATCTTCTGGCTAGATGGAATTACACACCCACGCATGTGAGACATCAAATTGATTGGCTTGGCCTAAGGAATCCATCCATCTACATATAAATCCATACATGCTTCTATCTATCCAGCCATCCATCCATCCATCCATCCAATAAACCATCTAACATCCATCCAAAAATCCATCCGTTATTTCATTCATCCAACCCTTCATCCATCCCATATCAAATCTGAACATATGTTCATCTATCAGTTTCAGATATCAGCAAATATTTCTAAATTCACAGTCCAGCCAATTGTAAAAATGTACCCGTTAAACTGTTCTCATTCAAATGCCAGCTGTTTAACATTTCACATTTCGAGTTTTTGATAAATGTTCAAAGATTACAATTGTCTGCTGTTTAGCATTTTGATCCATTCTTCACCTACATTCTGAGCTACAATACGCTTGTTGGTGATTTTTGCTTCTAAATCTTTAAAGACATTCAGCTCATTTTGACAGTTCTGCTTTGTTTCAGCTTCAGCTCAGCGTTTCGGCGGCTTCAGCTTACAGTTTCAGCTGTCCAGCATTCAAACAGCATTTGTGCAACAAATGCAGTTTTTCTAGTTATCACTGCTTCATCATCACCAGTTCATCACAGGCTCATCATCACTGGTGCATCTTCAATGGTTCATCACTGGTTCATCACTAGTTCATCATCAGTGGTTCATCATCACCGGATTATCATCACCAGTTCATCACAGGTTCATCCTCACTGGTTCATCATCACTGGTTCATCATCAATTGTTCATAATCACTGGTTCATCACTGGTTCAACATTACTTGTTCATCGCTAGTTCATCATCACTGGTTCATCGCTAGTTAATAATCACTGGTTGATCATCACCAGTTCTTGAGCAGACATCGTGGCTCCTTGGGTTTAATCTGTGGATTCAAAGTACTGTCTGACCCAGCTTGACCCAGCTGGGCAAATGTGACCTTTGGCACAAATCAGAGAACCTTCATGCCGTTACACCTCTGTTGCCCATTCATGCCACTTTGCACTGTATAACATACGAAAGATCAGACCATGCCTAACACAACATGCCACCCAGCTCCTGGTGCAATCTACTGTCATCTCCCGCCTTGATTACTGCAATGCCCTTCTAACTGGTCTTCCAGGCTGTACTGTGAGACCTCTTCAAATGGTCCAGAACGCAGCTGCGCATCTGGTCTTCAATCAGCCAAAAAGAGCACACGTCACCCCTCTGTTCATTGAGCTCCACTGGCCACCGCTAGCAGCACGCATCAAATTCAAATTGCTAACACTAGCATACAAAGTCCGAGATGGTACGGCTCCCATCTACCTGAATCCTCTTGCAAAGGCTTACATCTCGGCCCGGCCGCTCCGGTCATGACAGGATTGTCAGCTAGCAGTGCCTACACCACGCTCAGGACAATCCAGACTCTTCTCATGCATCATTCCACAAATGTGGAATGACCTACCAAGCACTACCAGAACAGGGGCTTCCTTTTCAATTTTCAAGAATCTCCTGAAGACCCTGCTCTTCAGAAAGCATCTTCTTAACTAGCACCCTCCCTGCACCCATCCCCCCTCTACTGTCCACTCCTTGCTCCCTCCTCTCCATGACTGATGTCAAGTTGTTGTTATTGTTGTTGTTAGCCTCAACGACAACATGCCGATTATCACTTGTAAGTCGCTTTGGACAAAAGCGTCTGCTAAATACATAAGCATAAACATAAACATTTAAAAGTGACTGTGTTTTGGGAGCATCAATGGTACGAGATGATTAAAAAGATCCGGAGGTGAAGCAGTTTGTGCAGGGATTCGAACCTCCACCAGCACCGCTCTCACCTCGTGAAGCGCTGTTCGGAGGGAGGACATGCCCCGTGCATGTCAGATATTCGACTCAGAGCGATGAAAAGATCTACTTCGTCAACTTTACAAGTCTCTATCCTTATGTAAACGCTACACAGTTACCCTGTTGGTCATCCACAAATTCATGTGAAAAATTTCAGAGATCCTATTACGGATTCAACAAGGCAGTGGTCGGTCACCCCAGAAAACGGCTTTTTCCTGTTTTACCTTTTAAAACAGCAAAGGGTAAACTGGTTTTTACCCTCTGCTACACTTGTGCTGAGGAGAATAATCAGACTGACTCTTGCAGGCACAACTCACTACAGCGGGCGCTAAGGGGGGTTTGGGTCAGCGTCAAATTCAATGTCGCTCTGGACGCAGGTTACTGGTTCGTGAAAATGATCGAGGTGTGGGATTTTGACAAAAGGAGCTCGGATGTGTTTGCGGGGTATATTCACACGTTTCTGAAACACAAACAACAAGCCTTGGGTTTTCCTGAAGGTGTGACTGTTGAAGAGTCAAAAATGAATTATGTCCAGGACTACGAACTTCATCAGGGGATACGTTTAGATATGGCAAAAATTGAATCCAATCCTGCTAAACGTTCAATTTCAAAATTATCTCTCAATTCATTGTGGGAAAAATTCGGACAGCGAAATGAACTTGTGCAAACCCCTTTCGTTAAAAATCCTGATACATTTTTTTGACCTTTTGTTTTCAGGTAAATACGAGGTTACATTCTTCCACTACATGACCTCTGAAGTGGTTCCGGTACAGCACAGATTGAGCGAGAAATGCGTGTCACCTCCCAGCAGGAGTAACAACGTTTTTTTGGCTGCTTTTACAACCGCTTACGCACGTCTCAAATTATGAGAAGAATTGAATAAATTGGAAAAACGTGTGTTGTATCTCGACACAGATTCTGTGATTTATGCTGTAAAACCGGGTGAGTGTGTTCTCCCCACAGGAACGCTTCTGGGAGATCTGATCGATGAACTTGGAGGTGATTCCATTCAAGAGTTCGCATCCTCAGCAGGGACGGATTTAGGACTGAAGAAGATCCGGGGCTTAACACACGGGCGCGCACACACAAACGTGGCACGCACTAGTCAACATCATATATATTTGTCTTGTGCCGCATAATTTTTAATCTGAAGCTACATTTTAAGCATATTCAGGGCAGAGTATTGTTCCTGTTAGTATTTAGTGTGAGATGATAGTAAATATTCCCTTTCTTTCTCCAACAACGTTACCTGATAGTAAGCTAACTTTAGCCAAACCAGCAGCACAACAAATATTTTCAAATAAGACTCACAAACCTGAGTCAACACCAGTCTCATCAAAGCTGGGGTTCTGTCGTGGTACTTTTGGTCTAAAAAATGTCCTTATGTCCATCTTTACATTTGCGTTTCAGGCAGAGAGTGTAGAAGAAGCCGGCTGCTGAAGGGATTCTTCAGTGGTGGAGGCTCAGGCAGGCTGTATACAAACTACAGCCAGCTGCTCCCTCTCTGTTGGACTTTGGTACTGCATGTTACTTCCACGTATTAGATCTGGGGCTTTTCATAAAACATTCGGGGCTTGATCCCAAGTAGCCGGGCCTAACGCCGCCACTGAGCCTCAGGCCCCAAAAGCTACGCTTGCAAAACCCGAGACAGTCAAAGGGTGGTGTTAAAGGCTAAGGGGATCACCCAATCTTTTATCTCATCTAATCAGATTAATTTTGACAGCCTGGCGCAGCTGGTGAAGGATACATCGGTGGAGAGAGGGGGGAGTTTCTGCAGACGCATCAGACACCATCAGGAGAGATAAAAAAGGGTTTGCTCTCTCAAACGCTTCATTTGTGAAAAAGTTCTGTGTGGTTTTTGATAAACAGGTTATTTCCTGATGGTACGACCCTACCTTCAACTTTCACCGTACGTAATAACCTGGCATACACATCACCCACCAACTGCTCTGTCACTATGTCTTAATAACAATAAAACTGATATAGACCGCCTGTTAAATTGGGGGGATGAGGCGCTGATTTGACCAGTTTATTGCTGGATGACGCTTCAGGTGTCAGCCACTCCTCCACATTAAAATCTAGCATATACGCCAAAGGCGCTGCAAAACTAAATTCTATTTCGCCACCAATGTGATATTTGAGAGTGGGATCGGGGGTTCTCAAAATAAGATAGAAATCAGGATTAATCTTTCTCATAGCAGTCTCGCACTCGTTCTTAAGTTGTAAATTTTTATAATATCTGGGACTAATGGGAACTCTGTTGATTTTCTGAGGTTCGCTCATTCTTCGCTATTTGAAAAAAGCACGCTTGTATGGTAAATTAAACCAGGAGTGGGTATAGGTGATTTCTGTTAGCCCTACTTGTCACCTGCCATTCAGATTGATGTGACGCACAAGATCAGTTCTGCAACTGGAAATCTTATTATTTTTAAATACATCAGCACAGGCGTTACAGGACAATGTGATATAAAAACCCTCCTCCTGTCTCAGATCCATATTTAAATTTTTGATTTTTTTTTTTTTAATTGTCTCTCTTTTTAAATGTCGTGTAGGTCTGAGGCCTTAATCCAACTGGAAAATTTTTGGGGCCAGCCAAGCCACTCAACAAAAACTTGTTGATCTCCTCTGAATGTCCGGCGTTTTAAAACTTTTTCAACATGGAAGGATCTCTCGGTCGATGGGTTTACTTTCTGCAACTCGGCTTCATAAAATGACCCTTCAATTTTTCCCCATCAAAATCTTTGAGTTTATAAACCGGTGGCGAGCGATGAAGACACTCATCCACTGTGAACAGTTCGTGTGTAAAACTCTGCTCATAATTTTTATCAAAAGCACCTCTTGTCACGTTTGGGAGGATGGAGATGGTGGACCATGTGTGGTGGGGGTTCCGGAGGCAGAAGAGCAGGCAACGGATGAAAAAAATAAAAATGGTTTAATTAATATGGCAGGTAGGATGGTACAGCAGGAGCAAACGTAACACGGTGAAAACACAACAATTATCTGACAACTGACAGGAGCAAAGAGGGAGGTATAAATACACAAGGGAATCAGGAACACATGGGCAGAGTAATGAGGGACAGGTGAGAACAATAAGGGTAATCAAGGCAGGAGAGACACAGTCAGGGAGGCCGGGGTGGATCATGACACCTCTGAGTTTGGAAATTCTCACGTCTCCCCTTTTCAGCTTCATTTTCTTTGCAGGCTTCAGTGAGGTGGCTCCATAAAGGTTGCGAAACACCTGCCTTTGATTTTCCATGTTTACTTCAGCGGGAGACATTTTGATGGAAGAGTGGTAGCTATGGTTATAACCTCGTACTAAATCTTGCATCACGTCTATGTAGCGATGGGTGTTTTTGGCTGTGAAGTATCTCCACTGTCTACCTTTTAGAGTCCTGTTAAATCTCTCCAAACGCTGGTCTTAACACTGCCGGCTGTGGCAAAGTGCACAATGCAGTGTTTCTTCATGAGGGCATCAAATTTCTTATTAAAAAATTCTTTACCAGCATCTGTCTGCAGTTTTTTAGGGGTACCAATGTCTTTCAAAACAGAAGCAAAAGCTTCTGTAATATCTTTCCCCGATTTGTTTTTCAGGACTCGTACATAGGCTTTCTTTGAAAATACATCTATGACGGTTAATAAGTATTTAAACCATCGTTTGATTTTGACAAGGCCTGCATGTCGCATAAGTCAGCTTGAAACTGCTTTAGTGACCCTGAGACAAAAACCTTATTTCTCGGGAAACAAACTCTTGCTGATTTGTGGAGTGTGTAAGCATCCTGTTCTGAAAGAAAATCGCGAGCCTTATCCGATGAAACTTTCTCCCCAATCTCTCGTTGGAAACCGAATCTAAACCTTTCCCCATCTCAGTAACTACCCTGAAGTTTTGGTGAAAAATAAACCTTTTTCATTACCTCCTCCATCACTGACGGATACTTGAAAAAAATGATACATATTCATTCTCATTATTTCTTTTTATTTCATAAATTTTACACATGTGACAATAAAGCTAGTCAGATATAAGGAATAAAATCTATTCACACTGTAAAAAACAACCATGCGGTCTAATCAAATATAACATCTAATCACACTGTAAAAAACTGCCATGAGACCTAGTCAAATATAATGAATAAAATATAATGGTTAACTGCTAAAAATGTTTATAAATATAAAAATAACAAGTTGCAAAAGAGACAGCGTGCCCCCCACACAGTTCACTCCACCACCACAGCCAATGCATCCAGGTCAGCTTTGGTCAGGTGATCGTACACCGGAAAAATGTCTTTGTGAATGGGCATCACATTCCTGAATCCGTGCAGCTGCGTCACAGCCATGGTGAACAGGATCTCAGTGTCCAGCTGGTTGTCTTGCAGACTGAGAAAACTTTGAAGAGCCGGAATCAGCTTAGGTGTTAAAACTCTGCTGATAATGCCAGAAAAGTGAAAATTGGAAAATAATTCATTTTCAGTTACCTAAAGACACTCATGTTGCCGGTGACTGGGGTGATCGATCTTGCATCCGTGACAGATTGTAGGTAGGAGAGCTTTGATCACCATGCTGACCAAGTGAAGAAGCACCATCTTCACTTTGTCCACCACGTCTTCTATAAACACCCAGTCAGGCAGACATAGAGGCTTGTCACCGTTGCTCTGGAAGTTGAGGTTCTGCTGCTGCTGCTGCGGTTGCACACTGTCCTCCCGAGCAGGAAGAGGCGAAACCGTGGCAGGTCAGGGATTGATGTCGATCCAGGGTCTGAATGATGCTTTAGCAGAGACGGTCTCCGGAACCTCCATGATTGTGGGGAACCGTGGGAAGTTATCCTCCGGAAAGCATGATGGTGGTGGCGGCGACGTGGGCCGCGGACTGCCGTTGTATCTCGGTGGTGATGAAGCGGCTAGCACCCAGCTCGGTTGCAGGCAAAAGCTGTCTGGGATCCATAGTTCATCAAGGGTTGACTGAGTGTAGAAACCCATCATGCTGATGCGATAGATCGTCAGGGATGAAATGGTTTCTAGCTGGAAGCTCTTTATAACTAGTGATGGGGGGCGTGGTTTGATGATGCGACCACCGCTCCTCCTCCTCCTGAAGCGGGGCTTAGAATTCCAGCTTTTTCCGCACTGTCAGTATGTCTTTCCAGCAGCGGCTGGTACGAAAAAGTGAAGTGATACGATTCGCCACTTCATCTATTTTCTCACACCAGGCCTCGAAAGGTACAACCTGTAAAAGGCGGTAAATACCGCATTCAGCATGCACATTTTCCAGCACAAAAAAGAGCTCTGATCCTCCCTCCCAGACCGAGGCCTTGAAAATCCACTGCCCATCCGCATCCTTCAGCCCCTCCCATGAAGCGCTGAAAGCTATCACAGCGTTCTGGATTTCATCCAGCGATGGAAGAGCTTGTGGCCTGTTGCGTATCACAGCCGGACGAGGTCTCTCACGATCATCTTTGCACACCCTGCGTGGAACTGCGAGGTTGAGCACTGCCCAGTTGTTGTAGGAGAGAACTGCTGAATGTGATAAATATTGCTTGAGAGGTTCGTCCTCAGCCACATCATGGATTAGACACAGCTCCTTAGTGTCATAGCTGAACCGGAACTACCGGTATAGCCGTAAGGCTCCAGTGGCCATATTTGCTCCAAGGACTCTTTACCGCCAAAAGGAGGAAGCTGAACTCTACACATGTAGAATGTAGATTTGCGGGGAGCACCACCCCCCGCAGGCAGGAGATGGATCGCTATGGATTTTTCACAGAGCAAGGTCTGTGATAGCGGCGACGCCTTGTCCACGCTCTCCTCTTTCACCTCCTTCTCCTCTCGGGTAGAGGTTGATGCATCGGTTGTAGACACTTCATCCATCTCCTCTTGCTTCACCATTTTCTTAGAGGTATTTATTTGGCCTTTCAACATTCTGGTACGTAGATTTTTTCTCAGTCTGTCCGCTGAAATGGGTCGGAGCTTTTAAAGAGGCAAGCAGGGTTGGAGGGAGGGATGTGGGGTATTACATATGAATGGGAGGGGCTGCGGGAACTGTGGGGTTAAAACAACGAGGTATCCTAAAACAAAAGAGTTATAAATCCTAACTTGACGTAAAGTGGGGCAGGGAAAACCATTGAATACATCAAAGCAGATCATCAATAATTATAATAATGCATTGAACTAATATAGCACTTTTCTAGACACCCAAAGACGCTTTCACACACTCACATTCACACACTGCTAGTGATGGTAAGCTACTTGTAGCCACAGCCGCCCTGGGGAGGTCTGACAGAGGCGAGGCTGCCATTTGGCGCCGTCGGCCCCTCTGACCACCACTAACACAGGCAAGTTGGGTGAAGTGTCTTGCCCAAGGACACAACAGCAGGATACCCCTGGCGGGAGCTGGAATCGAACCCATGACCCTCCGATCATGAGGCAACCCGCTCTACCACCTGAGTTACTGCTGCCCCAAATGCACATCTTGACAGAAGGGGTCTCGGGGACTACAACTGATAACTTCATGGGTCATTACACAACAATCATCAATTTATTTCTTGGCATATGGGGTCATAAAAGGTCATAAAAAGGTCATAATAAGGTCATAGAACAAAAGACCTGTCAAAAATTGTGACGAAGGGTGGTTTCTTCATCTCTCCGTCACATCACCAAAGGCTGCACAGGGACTGTGGGGGACAGACACCTTTAGGAGCGGCTTTTCAAAAAAACTTAATGAGTGCGGCTTCGATTGCAATAAAAAGCATGTTTTGTCCAAGATAAATGCAAGTCCACGGCAGTGTAGAGACTGCCCTCGTTTATACCGCCATCGCATATGTGGAAAAAGACACGATTGCACAACAATACCACCACGGTCTGACCACTAACAAACAACCTAAGGCTTCCTGACGCCGCCACAGCATTGTGGCAATTAGGCAGCATTCTTTTGTGAAAAGGCTTAAAAGAAAGCAAGGTGGCCGAGGACTAGAGAGTTACAGAACCACCATACAGGATAAAACTGTGAAGATCCTGGAGCACATCACTGATAAAGGCCCCAGTGACTGTTAAATGAATATCTCAGGCACTGCAGAGCATATACCATCAAGGACGTGGCTGTTATCTAGATATCCTTCCAGTGGCTAGAAAATGCTCTACTGAAGGACAGAGATGAGGCTCAGATCATGGTATTAAATGGGCCATCAGGGTCTGATGTAGAAGCTCAGTTTCTCACCCTGTGTTTTGTCTCATAGTCCAAGCATTCAAAGTATCAGATCTTCAGTCCAAAATGAACCGCAGTGAGAGTTCAGTGAAAGAACTAAAGAGAAAAAACTCTGGTAAGTTTCAGCGTTTTCTAGTTAACTCCACCACGCTTCCTCTCTGTTTGATGGAATCCAATGATGGAAGCAGAATCCTGAAAATGTCGCTCATAGCCATGTAATTCTTAGAAGGCGTAAACACACACCACTATCTGTCTTTACATGCATGTGTTCCCACAGCTCTGGCTGCAGAGCTGCCATTCCTGCAGACAAGACTGAGGGCAACTGAGAGCACAGTGGAACAGCTGAGGAGAAAGAACACAGGTCATCATCCTCCTCATATTAAAGACCAAGTTCACTTGTTTTTTCAACACATCTTCAGTGGTCCTAAGCGAGTGCATTGTGAGTCAGTCTCTGTTGTAAAAAAGCTCTGGCGCTCCTGTTCCAGGAAGTTAAAGTTAGTCGGGGGGCAGAAAACAGCAGAATTTGGGGTCTTTCTCATATTTGGACATCTTGCCTCTGGCTAACAGCATTGCTACTCTATAACGGAGTCAATTTACATCGCAACGTTAATGTTTTATTTATTTGTGGAGACAAATAACAAGCCTGAAGGGGTTCTGCCATGTTGTGGAATTGCTAATGCTAACGGTTATGCTAACAATGTCTTTCCTGGACACTAAACCTGCAACAGACTTATCCGTCACGAGCCAAGATGGGTGAGACCATGAATGCTAATTTATAGTGTGACATAGATCTTACTGGCTTTTCCAATTTGAGTGCGTCCCCGATGGCTAAAGGAGGAAATAAGAGTAGAAGACTATTTTTACGTTTAGCCTGCACGTGAAACTCTGAGTGACTGATCATATTTCCAAAATAACAAGTAAAAAACTGGTTTGTCGGATGTCAGTCAACGGGACAGTCTGCCGTGCACAGCTGAAAATGATGCAAATACATCCTTTTTCTAAACTAAAGACTTAAGTACCTCTATCTGCTCATGTCTCAAAGAAAAGCCCAAGTCCAAATAGTCCAAAGTTTACGCCAAAGTCGTTTTAAACAAGCCGCAGCCATCTTTGTTGTTTTGTTCCATTGCAGCTCGTGCGATGGAAGATTTCTAGGCGAGATGATTCAAGATTTTCTGAAAAAGAACGGGTGGCAAAAGGTCTGAGTTATATCTAGTCTTTATGGAGTTTACATGAATGAAATTAAACAGTCTTTGTTCCACTCCAAGGGGCTGGAGCGGGGGAAATGGCTGCTCATCAAATCTTGGATTGAGGTGGTTTCTGCTTCATGTTGCTGGCAGCTCTTGCCCATGAGGATCACAGATTTAGTGTGAAGCAGCTGAGATGATTATCAGCACCTGAGCATCTGAGGCCATAGTTCTTTACAGGAAAGGGGTGTGTTGGGTGGAGGAGTTCAAATATCTTGTCAACTTATTCACAAGTGAGGGAAGAAAGGGGGCAGGGGACAGGAGGATTGGGGCAGCATGTGCAGTAACCCGAAGGTTGACCTTTTGGTGAAGAAGGAGGTAACCTGGAAAGCAAAGCTCTCAGTTTATCTGTCTATGATGTTTTTAGAAGTTTCACATTCTAGTTGTCAGAACATAGAGAGGTTTTGCATAGTTTCTTGTTGTTGAGGTAAATATAGTGATTTTTTCTGCCGGTTTTTAGTTGTGGCTGTCAGACTTTGCAACACTGAGAATCTCCTGGAAGATCTGAGAGGGCAAATTTCAGGTCAGGCTTCTTTGGGTTCACAAACCTCGTCTTTAATGTTTAACAACAAAACCTAAAAGAAACATATTTTTCTGTTTATTATCCATCAGAGCTCCAAACCCCCACCAGTTCATCTGGTATGACTCCTGATGTCGACACCCTGGAGAGTCATCTGAATGTTCGTCTGGAGATGCTAAAAACCAACATTAAAGGTAGAACATCCAATTCCATTCAGAGGAGCACTTTTTAACAATTATTGGTTATTCAAATAGTTATCAATCAGTTGTTTAATATGTCCATGCAGATCAGGTTGCTGAGTTGGAAACAAAACTAAACTCCAGTCAGTCTCACTTGGAGGAACTGAGAAGCACTGCAGGTCAGTAAAGTATAGATAATAAAGCATTAGTCACATGATGTGATGATTAATCTGTTTTCATGTCATGTGGATTTCCCGTTACTCTTTTTTCCAAATCAGAGCGACTGGTTTCTGCAGAGAGTAGATGGGAGGGGGTGGAAAGACAGCAAGAGGTACTCTACACAGGTAAGCAATATTTTCATCATCCTATAATTTTGCTTTTTGTTTCTATGGAAAACACTGTTAATCATCAATCGTGAAATTCCAATGAAACAATTTAGACTGACAAGTAAACTTTAAATGATCACCTATCAATATTCACACAACCAAGAACAGGCTGTGAGGAACGTTTATTCTTCAGAAACACTATTTCTTTCATGTACTTCTTCTTGCCATTTAGGGAGCCTGATAAATCACAATCCACTTTTAATCTAATTGGAATTGAAGGAGGGACATACACACTGGTCAGGTGTCAGGAATGGAGTTGTAGTTGTTGTAGGAGGACCCAAAATCCAGGAGGCAGCATGGTTTTATTTATAAGCTGTGGAGCAGCTTGGCTCAACTGATGTATTTTATCACCTGAAGGACAGAGTGAAGCTTGCAGTAGCTTTAAAGGCCATATTTTATGGACTACCCAGCCTGAAATGTAAGGATCCTGACAGGTTCCCTGCGGAACTCCATTGTTCATGTTTACAGAGTTGAGTAGACTGAGAGCTAGTGAAAAACAGCTGGAAGACCTGAAAACCATAAATGCAGGTAATAGGCGATGTTTTCACATTTACTGGAAGTTAAATACTTAAAACTAATGTGACAAATATTGAACCAATTCAGCAAATGTTGAAAAGAGTCAAAGCAGGTTTGTTCGGTAGATGCTGAAGTCAGACTGAGATCCACAGAGACCCATCTGGACCAGCTGGAGACCCACACTGCAGGTTTTCTCCTCATCCTGTCAGGTTGGTACAGTTTATTCCTGATGGAGACAATTAATAAACATTACGGATTTTCTTTTCAGCTCTGGAGATCAGACTGAAGGTCGGCGAGAAACATCTGGAAGAGCTGAAGACAGAAAACTCAGGTAACACACGAGGTTTTATAAAGTTGATTTCAAATCAAAGTCAAACTCCTTCATCTTTTATATTTGAACCTAAAAACTGAAGTTTTTCTGGATGTCTCTGCAGTTTGGTTCATGTGTGAATAAACAACAACTTCAAATGAAATGTATTTTCAGCTTATGAAACCAAGCTGCTGGCTGTGACTGACAGACTGAACATGACTGAGGAGCAGCTGGATGATGTGAGGACACGAAGCTCAGGTGACTTCAGGGTATCATGGAGTACTTTCTATGTTGTTTGTTTCTATGATGTTGGACTCTAAAGTGATGTTCATGTTTTCAGTCAGAGCGGCTGAGCTGGTTTCACTTTCAGACAGACTGGCTGAAGCTCAGAGAAACACTGAAGGTAACTCACTGAAACACCGTGTGCATCATGTTCACTAGCTATAGAACATAAGAGGTGTTTTCTCTCCAGAGCTGACAGTCAGACTTGAAGTCAGCGAGGCTAATCTGACCAAGCTGAGGACAGACAAGGAGGTATTTTAGAGTTAACCTTTGACCTTACGTTACACCTGACACTCTGGGCCCAGGTCCATTAGCTTGTTCATAGCAGTCAACCTGCTATGAAAACAGTTGCTGGTGGTTTAGTCATGGCTGCTGTTTAAGTACAAATAAGAAAACAAATCTAAAGGTTTACACTGTAAAATCTGAAACAGCTAAAAAGTTTCAAAGGGTGTCAGCTTTAAGGGCAGCTTCATGGGCTCTCCAGCCTGAAACTGAAGGATCCTGAAAGGTTCTTGTAACGGTATGAAATGACTGTTTTCCATCACAAGTCATTTTCCCCCTCTCCTCTGACACAGGACTAGTCTGCATGAGATATGGCCTCAAGGTCTCATGCATTTGCTATAACCTGCTTCTTTCCAGCTCAAGAGAAGAATGAAGAAAAGGACTCTCTTTTTAATAAATCAAAGAACTCTATTTTAATAAAGCTAATCAAACAAAGTGTTAGTCAATAATAAGATGTGACCAATTTGTGAAATCAAAATATTAATTACTTTATTATAATCCTATAGAATATAATAAGTAATATGACTTTAAATGTTTCCACTAGGACTGATCTCACGTAGCGTTAAGAGACGACACATTGCTTTACTGATCCAATCAGAATCTGCCAGATCTGACCGAGACGTGGTTTTGGTGGTGTTTGGTAAACCTGTCATCTTTTCATTCGACCATAAACCAAAACATTCAATTCCCACCAGAACTAATCGATTCTTTGGATTTGCTGGTTCTGAGCAACATTCCACATCACACCATTCTCCGTCTCATTCACCTTAGTTACACCATACATGTAGTGTTAAAGTTAGTCTAGTTTAATTTGTTTAGTAATACATCTTTAAACTTTTAAACTCGACTCTCTCTCTTCTCTTGTCTCTGAGTTAATACGAAGCTGTTATCTAATCCCTGCAATAAAAAGTTCCAATCTTCCAGTTGAAATAACCCAACAGATCCATAAGGTTGATTTCATATTTGCTACGGAATCTTTTGTCTTATGGCTTATTAAATAACATGTAATTTAAATAATTACAGAACGGCTTCTACAGGCTTCAGCTCCACAAGGTCAAGCTGGACCTCTTCACCTCCTGATCTGAGAAACTCTTTCGGTTTTCTCTTTAGAGTTGATGAGCAGACTGAGGCTTCGTTCACTCTGCAGGCCATGATGCTGCTGAATTCAGATTTTTTGAGTAAATAATATTTTGTGTGTGTCTGTTCACATTATGACTGAAATGCGACATCAAACTCTCTCCAGTGTGAATGCTTCATTGTCCCAAAGCGACCCGCATGTACAGAAGACTAGAAGTCACACTCAACGGAGTCGGAACCAGGAGAGGCGGAGTTGTGATGTGAAAGCTTTCACTGACAGTTCATCCACAGCATCAGGATCACACCTGTCAAGTTTCCCGTTTTGGGCTGGAAACTGTTTTGAAAACTGTAAACTATTTTACTCTTTGTTCCCAACATCTTCCTGAATTATTATTCACTGAAAAACGTTCCGGTAAAATGTTCAGGTGTTTTTAATTCGTGATCTTGACAGGATGCCCAGACAGACTCCTGAATCCTTCTGTCAGCTTTTCTCCTCGGAAACGTCGGCATACGACTCTCACCTCCGCTGACTCAGTGACGTAGGAGACGGATTTAATGCGACATGACCATTCAGACGGCATTTGCTTTCAAAAACAACAGATATGTATCGGAATCACTACCAGATATGAAAGTGACATGGATCGGATTTGAAAAAATCGGATCTGTGCCGTTCAGACTGACTAAAAAACATCATGTACAGGCCGCATGTGGGGAGAAAAAAATCAGCTTTGATGCGCTTTTGCCTGCAGTGTGAACGAAGCCTGAGAGTCAGCGAGAAACATCTGGAAGACCTGAAGACAGAAACCTTAGGTTACATGTTTTACGTCTAAGTGAAATTTTTATACAATTGTGTTCAATTCAAACATGCAAACTCAAACTAAACTAAAGGATAATTTATAGCAAAACTGTTCAAATCAAATAGAAAAATAAATATGATTGTTATTTTTGGGCTGATTGTTGATTGATGCAACCATGCCAGTGTTCAGCAGCCTCGCCGCCGTCAGTGCGCCCCAGGGCAGCTGTAGCTACATGGTAGCTCATCACCACCAGCGTGTGAATGTGTGTGAATAGATGGATGACTGATTGTGTTATGAAGCACCTTGGGGGGGGTTGCAGAACCCTAAGAAGGTGCTGTGCAAATACAGGCCATTACAGGCCATTTACCTAGTAAACATGTTTATCTGTCATTCCTTCCACTGATGCCTTAGCTCAGTCTCATGGCAGAAAGGACTAATCTGGTCATGTTCAAGGAGTTATTGCTGATAGGTTTAGTCGCAGCAATAGTTAAATTAATGAAACATCAATTTTCTTCCTTTCATGGTGATATTTGTACAGTTTCTTTCTAAGTGCAGGTTGGTGTTAATGTGTTGTTTTCAGCTCAGCTCCACTCGATTTACTCCAAACTGATCAACGGACTGAACAGAACCTCAGGTGAAATTCAAAAATGAATGGATGAATAAACTGGTTCAGGAATTCATATTTAAATCAGTAAAAGTTTAAATGAGTCAAAGCAGGTTTGTTCGGTAGATGCTGAAGTCAGACTGAGATCTACAGAGACCCATCTGGACCAGCTGGAGGCCCACACTGCAGGTTTTCTCCTCATCCTGTCAGGTTGGTTCAGTTTATTCCTGATGGAGACAATTAATAAACATTACGGATTTTCTTTTCAGCTCTGGAGATCAGACTGAGGGTCAGCGAGAAACATCTGGAAGAGCTGAAGACAGAAAACTCAGGTAACACACGAGGTTTTATAAAGTTGATTTCAGATTAAAGTCAAACTTCTTCATCTTTTATATTTGAACCTAAAAACTGATGTTTTTCTGGATGTTTCTGCAGTTTGGTTCATGTGTGAATAAACAACAACTTCAAATGAAATGTATTTTCAGCTTATGAAACCAAGCTGCTGGCTGTGACTGACAGACTGAACATGACTGAGGAGCAGCTGGATGAGTTGAGGACTCAAAGCTCAGGTGACATCTTGCTAGTAGGAGCTAACTGTTAGCATTAGCAACTCCATAACATAGTGGAACTCGTTCAGGCTTCAGTTGTTTATGGTGATTCACCGATTTGAAATTTTTGGGGCCGATACCAATATCCAATATTGAGATCACTGTCATGGCCGATATTTGCCGATACCGATGTGCTGACATTAATACTTCTAAAATCAGCAGATTTTGTATAGAATGAAAATGATTAAAGCTGAATTTACATTATTATGTACACACTCTACACACATTTACGCTTCTGAGATGATTACAATAACTGTGACATGACTAAACAAATACACATCACCCCCCTCACCCTCTGAAACATATAAATTAATGGAGACAAGATAGAAAAATATCGGATGTACATATCGGCCCGGTTTTAGTTATTGGACTGATACTGATTTGATGCTGATATATTGTCCATCCCTAGTTATTTATGAAGATAAAACATCAATGTTGCAAAGCAAATAGCATCAGTGGTGAAGTCGTGTTACTGTTGGCCAGTCAGAGGTGACATGAATACTGACAAACTGCAAATCCTGTTGTTTTCAATTCAATTCATCCATCCGTCCATCCATCCATTTTCTGAACCCGCTTGTCCACGCCCGGTCGGGGGGGGGGGGGGGGGGGGGGGGGGGGGCACTGGTGCCTATCTCCAGCGGTCAATGGGCAATCAGGCGGGGTACACCCTGGACAGAGAGCCAGTCCATCGCGGGGCGACAGAGACACACAGGACAAACACTCATGCCAACACACACTCACACCTAAGGACAAGTCATGTTTTTGGACTGTGGGAGGAAGCCAGAGCACCCGGAGATAACACACATGCACAGGGAGAACATGCAAACTCCATGCAGAAAGATCCCAGGCCGGGAAGCGAACCCAGGACCTTCTCACTACAAGGCAACAGCTCTAACCACTGCACCACTGCGCAGCCTCAATTCAATTCAATTCAAGTTTATTTATATAGCGCCAAATCACGACAACAGTTGTCTCAAGGCACTTCACATAGTAAACATTCCAATACAGGTTAGTACATTAAGCCAATCAGTAAAAATGTCCTATATAAGGAACCCTGCGGATTGCATCGAGTCACTGACTAGTGTCAGTGTCTTTACAGCAATCCTCATACTAAGCAAGTATTTAGCGACAGTGGAGAGGAAAACTCCCTTTTAACAGGAAGAAACCTCCAGAGGATCCTGGCTCAGTATAAGCAGCCATCCGCCACGACTCACTGGGGATCAAGAAGACAGAGCAGACCCACCAACACCCACACACACACACATCGACACACACAACACAAATGCCAAGTAGTGTTTCTATGGTTACATTGTGATTTCTTAGTAAATATACTATTTGGTGAGAGATAAACGTTATTGTATTTATCCTAGTGGATCTATAGTTAAACGGGTAAACTAGTAGTAGCACATTCAATGTCAAATAAAGTAAAATGTTATTTTCAGGAGAGGAAGAATGTTTAAGTGGTTAGAAGCAGTGTGCCAGCCAATGGCCCCATGAGGCTACCACAGCTCAGCAGTGGCACAGTTAAAGAGCTAATTGTAGAAGAAAGTAGCCGAGTGCGGAAAGTGGTCAGTATGTCCTCCAGCAGTCTAAGCCTATAGCAGCATAACTACAGAGATAACTCTGGATTACCTAGCCTTTTAGATAGAGGCATGTTGGAGGCAGGGCAAGGGCGAGCCGTCTTTACCAACTGTACACTCCACCTCCCTCTACTCCCCCACTTGTCCAGATCTGGGCTAACATCAGATTTTAACCACAGGCCCTATCAAATAAAAAGATTTTAAGCCTAGTCTTAAAAGTAGACAGGGTGTCTTCCTCACAGACTAAGGCTGGGAGCTGGTTCCACAAGAGAGGAGCCTGATAGCTAAAAGATCTGCCACCCATCCTATTTTTGGATATTCTGGGAACCACCAGTAAACCTGCAGTCTGAGAGCGAAGTGCTCAGTTAGGAACATATGGAACAATCAGATTACTGATGTATGATGGAGCTTGATTATTAAGAGCTTTAAATGTGAGAAGGAAGATCTTAAAATCTATTCTCAATTTAACAGGCAGCCAATGTAGGGAAGCTAAGACAGGAGAGATATGATCTCTCTTTTTAATTCTCATCAGAACTCTAGCTGCAGCATTTTGGACAAGCTGAAGACTTTTAACTACATTCTGTGGACTTCCTGAGAGTAATGAATTACAGTAATCCAGTCTTGATGTAATTAATGCATGAACTAGTTTTTCAGCATCCCTCCTGGAAAGGATGCTTCTAATCTTAGCAATATTCTGAAGGTGGAAAAAGAAAATCCTACAAACCCGTTTAACAAGGGATTTGAATGACATGTCCTGGTCAAAGATAACACCAAGGCTCATAACTTTGTTCTCGGATATTAATTTAATGCCATTCAGGTCAGGTTGACTAAGCAATTTCCTTTTCTGAATTTTGGGTTCAAAGATGAGAACTTCAGTTTTGTCTTGATTTAAAAGCAGAAAGTTTAAATGAAATTATTAAAGTTTTTCAGCAAATGTCTTGATGAATGTTTTAGTGAGTGCTGATGAATTCTTCAAGGTGGTGTTAGAACAGCTGTGATTATTGCAAATGAAATGTGTTTTCAGGTCATGAAACCAAGCTGCTGTCTACTACCACGAGACTGAACATGACTGAGGAGCAGCTGGATGATGTGAGGACACGAAGCTCAGGTGACTTTAGGGTATCATGGAGTACTTTCTATGTTGTGTGTTTCTATGATGTTGGAATCTAAAGTGATGTTCATGTTTTCAGTCAGAGCTGCTGAGCTGGTTTCACTTTCAGACAGACTGGCTGAAGCTCAGAGAAACACTGAAGGTAACTCACTAAAACTGCCTCTCTAGCCTGAAACTAAAGGATCCTGAAAGGTTCCCTGAGGAACTCTTTTGGTTTTCTCTTTAGAGTTTATGAGCAGACTGAGAGTCAGCGAGACACATCTGGAAGACCTGAAGACAGAAAACTCAGGTAACAATGCAACAAAGCTTATTTTCTAGGGCAGCAGTAACTCAGGAGGTAGAGCAGATTGTCAAGTAACTAGAAAGTTGTAGGTTCAATCCCAGTTCCCACCAAAGAACGCTGCTGTTGTCTCCTTGGGCAAAACACTTAACCTACAGTCACTGCTGCTGGTGGTTGGAGGTCCCGGTGATGCCAGTGTTCAGCTGCCTCGCTTTCGTCAGTGCACCCCAGGGCAGCTGTGGCTACATGGAAGCTCATCACCACCAGCGTGTGAATGTGTGTGAATAGATGGATGACTGATTGTGTTATGAAGCACCTTGGGGGGTTGCAGAACCCTAAGAAGGTGCTGTGCAAATACAGGCCATTTACCTAGTAAACATGTTTATCTGTCGTTCCTTCCACTGATGCCTTAGTTCAATCTCATGGCAGAAAGGACTAATCTGGTTATGTTCAAGGAGTTATTGCTGATAGGTTTAGTCGCAGCAATAGTTAAATAAATGAAACATCAATTTTCTTCCTTTCATGGTGATATTTGTACAGTTTCTTTCTAAGAGCAGGTTGGTGTTAATGTGTTGTTTTCAGCTCAGCTCCACTCGATTTACTCCAAACTGATCGACGGACTGAACAGAACCTCAGGTGAAATTCAAAAATGAATGGATGAATAAACTGATTCAGGAATTCATATTTAAATAAGTAAATGTTTAAAAGAGTCAAAGCAGGTTTGTTCGGTAGATGCTGAAGTCAGACTGAGATCTACAGAGACCCATCTGGACCAGCTGGAGGCCCACACTGCAGGTTTTCTCCTCATCCTGTCAGGTTGGTTCAGTTTATTCCTGATGGAGACAATTAATAAACATTACGGATTTTCTTTTCAGCTCTGGAGATCAGACTGAGGGTCAGCGAGAAACATCTGGAAGAGCTGAAGACAGAAAACTCAGGTAACACATGAAGTTTTATAAAGTTGAGTTCAGATCAAAGTCAAACTTCTTCATCTTTTATATTTGAACCTAAAAACTGATGTTTTTCTGGATGTTTCTGCAGTTTGGTTCATGTGTGAATAAACAACAACTTCAAATGAAATGTATTTTCAGCTTATGAAACCAAGCTGCTGGCTGTGACTGACAGACTGAACATGACTGAGGAGCAGCTGGATGAGTTGAGGACTCAAAGCTCAGGTGACATCTTGCTAGTAGGAGCTAACTGTTAGCATTAGCAACTCCATAACATAGTGGAACTCATTCAGGCTTCAGTTGTTTATGGTGATTCACCGATTTGAAATTTTTTGGGCCGATACCAATATCCAATATTGAGATCACTGTTATGGCCGATATTTGTCGATACCGATGTGCTGACATTAATACTTCTAAAATCAGCAGATTTTGTATAGAATGAAAATGATTAAAGCTGAATTTACATTATTATGTACACACTCTACACACATTTACGCTTCTGAGATGATTACAATAACTGTGACATGACTAAACAAATACACATCACCCCCCTCACCCTCTGAAACATATAAATTAATGGAGACAAGATAGAAAAATATCGGATGTATATATCGGCCCGGTTTTAGTTATTGGACTGATACCGATTTGATGCTGATATATTGTCCATCCCTAGTTATTTATGGAGATAAAACATCAATGTTGCAAAGCAAACAGCATCAGTGGTGAAGTCGCGTTACTGTTGGCCAGTCATAGGTGACATGAATACTGACAAACTGCAAATCCTGTTGTTTTCAATTCAATTCATCCATCCGTCCATCCATCCATTTTCTGAACCCGCTTGTCCACGCCGAGTCGGGGGGGGGGCACTGGTGCCTATCTCCAGCGGTCAACGGGCAATCAGGCGGGGTACACCCTGGACAGAGAGCCAGTCCATCGCGGGGCGACAGAGACACACAGGACAAACACTCATGCCAACACACACTCACACCTAAGGACATTTTAGACAGACCAATTAACCTAACTGTCATGTTTTTGGACCCTGGGAGGAAGCCGGAGTACCCGGAGAGAATCCACACATCCACAGGGAGAACATGCAAACTCCATGCAGAAAGATCCCAGGCCGGGAAGTGAACCCAAGACCTTCTTGCTACAAGGCAACAGCTTTAACCACTGCACCACTGCGCAGCCTCAATTCAATTCAAGTTTATTTATATAGCGCCAAATCACGACAACAGTTGTCTCAAGGCACTTCACATAGTAAACATTCCAATACAGGTTAGTTCATTAAGCCAATCAGTAAAAATGTCCTCTATGAGGAACCCTGCGGATTGCATCGAGTCACTGACTAGTGTCAGTGTCTTTACAGCAATCCTCATACTAAGCAAGTATTTAGCGACAGTGGAGAGGAAAACTCCCCTTTAACAGGAAGAAACCTCCAGAGGATCCTGGCTCAGTTTAAGCAGCCATCCGCCATGACTCACTGGGGATCGAGAAGACAGAGCAGACCCACCAACACCCACACACACACACACACACACACACACACATCTACACACACAACACAAATGCCAAGTAGTGTTTCTATGGTTACATTGTGATTCTATTTGGTGAGAGATAAACTTTATTGTATTTATCCTAGTGAATCTATAGTTAAACGGGTAAACTAGTAGTAGCACATTCAATGTCAAATAAAGTAAAATGTTATTTTCAGGAGAGGAAGAATGTTTAAGTGGTTAGAAGCAGTGTGCCAGCCAATGGCCCCATGAGGCTACCACAGCTCAGCAGTGGCACAGTTAAAGAGCTAATTGTAGAAGAAAGTAGCCGAGTGTGGAAAGTGGTCAGTATGTCCTCCAGCAGTCTAAGCCTATAGCAGCATAACTAGATAGATAACTCTGGATTACCTAGCCTTTTAGATAGAGGCATGTTGGAGGCAGGGCAAGGGCGAGCCGTCTTTACCAACTGCACACTCCACCTCCCTCTACTCCCCCACTTGTCCAGATCTGGGCTAACATCAGATTTTAACCATAGGCCCTATCAAATAAAAAGGTTTTAAGCCTAGTCTTAAAAGTAGACAAGGTGTCTGCCTCACAGACAAAGGCTGGGAGCTGGTTCCACAAGAGAGGAGCCTGATAGCTAAAAGATCTGCCACCCATCCTATTTTTGGATATTCTGGGAACCACCAGTAAACCTGCAGTCTGAGAGCGAAGTGCTCAGTTAGGAACATATGGAACAATCAGATTACTGATGTATGATGGACCTTGATTATTAAGAGCTTTAAATGTGAGAAGGAAGATCTTAAAATCTATTCTCAATTTAACAGGCAGCCAATGTAGGGAAGCTAAGACAGGAGAGATATGATCTCTCTTTTTAATTCTCATCAGAACTCTAGCTGCAGCATTTTGGACAAGCTGAAGACTTTTAACTACATTCTGTGGACTTCCTGAGAGTAATGAATTACAGTAATCCAGTCTTGATGTAATTAATGCATGAACTAGTTTTTCAACATCCCTCCTGGAAAGGATGCTTCTAATCTTAGCAATATTCTGAAGGTGGAAAAAGGAAATCCTACAAACCCGTTTAACAAGGGATTTGAATGACATGTCCTGGTCAAAGATAACACCAAGGCTCATAACTTTGTTCTCGGATACTAATTTAATGCCATTCAGGTCAGGTTGACTAAGCAATTTCCTTTTCTGAATTTTGGGTTCAAAGATGAGAACTTCAGTTTTGTCTTGATTTAAAAGCAGAAAGTTAAAATGAAATTATTAAAGTTTTTCAGCAAACGTCTTGATGAATGTTTTAGTGAGTGCTGATGAATTCTTCAAGGTGGTGTTAGAACAGCTGTGATTATTGCAAATGAAATGTGTTTTCAGGTCATGAAACCAAGCTGCTGGCTGTGACTGACAGACTGAACATGACTGAGGAGCAGCTGGATGATGTGAGGACACGAAGCTCAGGTGACTTTAGGGTAGCATGGAGTACTTTCTATGTTGTGTGTTTCTATGATGTTGGGCTCTAAAGTGATGTTCATGTTTTCAGTCAGAGCTGCTGAGCTGGTTTCACTTTCAGACAGACTGGCTGAAGCTCAGAGAAACACTGAAGGTAACTCACTAAAACTGCCTCTCTAGCCTGAAACTAAAGGATCCTGAAAGGTTCCCTGAGGAACTCTTTTGGTTTTCTCTTTAGAGTTTATGAGCAGACTGAGAGTCAGCGAGACACATCTGGAAGACCTGAAGACAGAAAACTCAGGTAGCAATGCAACAAAGCTTATTTTCTAGGGCAGCAGTAACTCAGGAGGTAGAGCAGATTGTCAAGTAACTAGAAAGTTGTAGGTTCAATCCCAGTTCCCACCAAAGAACGCTGCTGTTGTCTCCTTGGGCAAAACACTTAACCTACAGTCACTGCTGCTGGTGGTTGGAGGTCCCGGTGATGCCAGTGTTCAGCTGCCTCGCTATCGTCAGTGCACCCCAGGGCAGCTGTGGCTACATGGAAGCTCATCACCACCAGCGTGTGAATGTGTGTGAATAGAAGGATGACTGATTGTGTTATGAAGCACCTTGGGGGGTTGCAGAACCCTAAGAAGGCGCTGTACATACAGGCCATTTACCTAGTAAACATGTTTATCTGTGTTGTTCCTTCCACTGATGCCTTAGCTCAGTCTCATGGCAGAAAGGACTAATCTGGTCATGTTTGTAACGTCCAGCAATGGTCAGTTTTTAGGTACAGTTTGACCATTCAACATCTGGTCAAAAAGGAGACTCAATACTGCATGTGTCCCCTTTATATTGGCCTGCCTCCATCCCATCAGCTGGAGCTCAGAGCCTCTGCAGCTCTGCACACAGATAACGAAGTGCCAACAATAACGTTCTCTCCACAAGGTCCAATCTTTCAGGATTCTTTATGCCTCTATATAAGGAACACTCGCAGCCCGGATTTCCTAAATCAGATTTGAACTTCTACAACTTATAAGCTAGATAATCATTTAATAAACATTTGTTTTTTGCTACTTATAATAATTGTAATATAATGAAATGTTTCATTAATCTGTGATCAATGATTGAAGTTTGAAATAAATGTTATGTTATGATTACATTGATTGAAATACATTTTAGCATGTTTATATGACAAGGTCATCACCATTTGCACTCACACAAGGACAAAGTAAGGTTAAGTTAAACCCATTACACATAAATAGTCCCTTACCCCAGATCAGAGCCTTTGATATCAAAGAAGGTGTGTTTCTGAGATTCTTGGTAATATTCCTCAAACTTGTCAACCTCTGGTTGGCTACACAAATCATAACATGAGAACATTAAAACCAGATCACTCTGGGTGATTCCTTAGTTCTAGAGAAAGTTTCAGACCGGCCATCTGAAGCAACACCTCTTTAACCCATTTTTGACCCGTCGTCAAAATCTTTTTGCATCTGCGAAGCTGATGAGCAACAGTTCCTGCAGAACGAGTTGATATTGTTTAGACTCCTTCAGAGTCCCAGACGCGCAGTTCCAACCATCTGTTGTGACCTGGAGACAACTCTAAGACCGGTTTAGTGGGGCCGCAGTTTCTTCTACAGATCTCGGTGCCTGGAAGTCCGAGGACTTCGACATTCTGGATCTATCACGAGGGTCTTCGAGTGGGCATGTAGACACACAGTTAGCGTCCGATGTGTTTTGATAATAACCAACTTCATAGCTTAATGCAAACCAAATTCTTTTACATCCAGAACTCAGCTCTCCTAGATACGGAAGTTCTGACTAACACCTTTCACACATAGGTTCCTACATCACATTTAGTTCCATCCATCACAGTAAATGCTTAGTTAACTTGTCATGTTTTAATTGTTTGTAAAATAAATTCTTACTTTTATAAACCTGATTCTTTTCTGAAACAAAACGAAGTGTATACAATCCCCTGATAAAGCAAGAAACCTAGATCTTCTGATTAAACACCTTAAAGACCAAGCAGGATTGATATTCTATATTTAGATAGAATATCACAGCTTATTGGTCATAAGTAGAGGTAATATATATATTGAGCTCTTAAAGTACTCAATTTGCTAAACCCTACATGTTCAAGGAGTTACTGCTGATAGGTTTAGTCGCAGCAATAGTTAAATAAATGAAACATCAATTTTCTTCCTTTCATGTTGATATTTGTACAGTCTCTTTCTAAGTGCAGGTTGGTGTTAATGTGTTGTTTTCAGCTCAGCTCCACTCGATTTACTCCAAACTGATCAACGGACTGAACAGAACCTCAGGTGAAATTCAAAAATGGATGGATGAATAAACTGGTTCAGGAATTCATATTTAAATCAGTAAATTTTTAAAAGAGTCAAAGCAGGTTTGTTCGGTAGATGCTGAAGTCAGACTGAGATCTACAGAGACCCATCTGGACCAGCTGGAGGCCCACACTGCAGGTTTTCTCCTCATCCTGTCAGGTTGGTTCAGTTTATTCCTGATGGAGACAATTAATAAACATTACGGATTTTCTTTTCAGCTCTGGAGATCAGACTGAGGGTCGGCGAGAAACATCTGGAAGAGCTGAAGACAGAAAACTCAGGTAACACATGAAGTTTTATAAAGTTGAGTTCAGATCAAAGTCAAACTTCTTCATCTTTTATATTTGAACCTAAAAACTGAAGTTTTTCTGGATGTTTCTGCAGTTTGGTTCATGTGTGAATAAACAACAACTTCAAATGAAATGTATTTTCAGCTTATGAAACCAAGCTGCTGGCTCTGACTGACAGACTGAACATGACTGAGGAGCAGCTGGATGATGTGAGGACTCAAAGCTCAGGTGACTTCAGGGTATCATGGAGTACTTTCTATGTTGTGTGTTTCTATGATGTTGGAATCTAAAGGGATGTTCATGTTTTCAGTCAGAGCGGCTGAGCTGGTTTCACTTTCAGACAGACTGGCTGAAGCTCAGAGAAACACTGAAGGTAACTCACTGAAACACCGTGTGCATCATGTTCACTAGCTATAGAACATAAGAGGTGTTTTCTCTCCAGAGCTGACAGTCAGACTTGAAGTCAGCGAGGCTAATCGGACCAAGCTGAGGACAGACGATGGAGGTAAACCATTTGTCATCAGATCTAATGGCATCACTGATGCACTGCTGAATGAGAATGCTCAACATTGATCTTACAGGTGAACCTAAGGTAGGATTTTCAGCTGGTCTAACTAATGCAGGATTGGTTGGTCCATTTGATGAAGAAACTACTTTGATTTTCACCAAAACCATCACCAACCTTGGCCAAGGCTACAACCAGTCGTCAGGTAGTTCATAACATAATTCTCTATGTTGCTGTTTCAGAGATCCGTCAGTGATGCTTTCACCCTCCCACTGTCCTATTGGGTGACCCCTCCAGGAAAGGTGACCTGCAGGGTTGATGGTTTATATCCCTTGAGGATGTATCCATCCTCACTCCAGCCACATGGACCTCAAGGGATAAAAACCATCGATCTGCTCAATGGTCACCTTTCCTGAAGGGGGTCACCCAATAGAACAGTGTGATGGTTCAAAAAAATTAATGTCAGCCTTTGAGAAGATGCTAGAATTCATGTCTGAGGATGGTAGGGGTGTTGGTAAGTCTTCTAATCTAGAAGAAATCAACTTTCCAACAAGAAGGTGCCTTAGCTTTAACAGTGAGGCTGCTAAAATCCACTAAATACAGAAAACCTGAGACAGACCTGGCGTCTGCTGCTTGTGTTGGTCTCCCAGGTGTTTTCACAGCTCCAGTCAGAGGATTTTACTACTTCAGCTTCACAGCTGCAGATTTCCTGAAGGGCTACATGGGTCTTTACTTGTTCAGGAATGACCAGCCGATCGTTTTCAGCTTGGGACTGAACGACCACGGTGGATATACCTCCACGTCCAACTCGGTGGCTCTGCAGCTGGATAAGGGTGACCGAGTGCGCCTCAGTCTGCCAGCCAGCTATCGGCTCTATGATGACTCACGCAACTTCAGCGTGTTTTCGGGCTTCCTGCTTTTCCCGCTCTAACAGGAACATCACGGTATCACTGGTGCTCCTGAGCAATAAACCATCTTTATGAATTTCTGTAAATGCATTAAAAAGCCTGGATTTTGTGTTTGCTTTGAAAAATGGATTTTTGTTTTGTTTACATCACGGTGTGTGTGTTTGTGTGTGTGTGTGTGTGTGTGTGTGTGTGTGTGTGTGTGTGTGTGTGTGTGTGTGTGTGTGTACGCGTTTGAAAGTGATTCTGGTTTATGAAGAAACTCAATTGTGGAAATCTAAAAATAGAAAATAAAAGTGGGAAATTACTCAGAGGGATAAACAGTGTTTAGGAACATCTCTCTGTGACTTGCAAGCAGAAACACCTGGATTGGAAGTCAGAATAAGAACAATATTTTATTCATGGGTGTTAAACTTCAACGGTAAACTTCATTATAAATGAAGTAAAAATGACATCCTGTGTTAAAATTTAAGTGGGATTTGAAGATAAGAGGATTGAAAATAATTATGCTGCTGTAGGTGTCCCTCATTCGAGACTCTTTAGGAACTTTATTACTTTATTCACTCATTAACACTTTAAAGTCACTAATTAATAACGTGTAGGAAACCAAACGTAAACCCACGCATACATGAAGTCGAACGTCATGCAAAAAGATCACGACTGGGATTTGAACCTGTGACCTCGTAAGACAACACAATGAACATCTTCATGTGGCTCACTGTTCGTGGAACATCGTCTTTGGAGTTGAAGTCTCCACATGAAATTAGTCTCCAGCCTCTCCACAGATGTTTGTGGTTCCTATGGTTTAAGTTCAGAGCCAGGTTGGACCAGAGATGGTTTATCTACATGTATTGATCACATTTACACCAACTGCGCTGAAAATTGCTCCAATATTATTTCAGTACTTATTGTTTTCAGTGACCACAATGTAATTGTTGTGGTTAGTAAAACAAACATTGATAGCATGGGGCTGAAGGTCATTTATAGAAGGGTCAAGTGTGTAAATCTGTGACATACACACGGTTTTAAATGTCTTTTGTGCAAAACAAATTGAGTCATATCAAGTTCCCCTGTTGCTAAAGCCAAAATGCTAGTTTCCTGCTCCTCCACCCTACTGGTTGACAGTGGAATTACAACTGCTGTAAACAACTCTGCAGCAGTCTGCTGTAGCTAGCGCTACCAACGAGCTAACACTAACATGAGCCAAGTCTTACTAAATCAGCCTTAAATAAAAAAGATCCACTCTGTTGGACAACAATATCATTTCTTACAAATCCAGTAGAAACAAAGCCAGGTCACAATCAGCTCGTGATTTCAGAGCCCTTTTCACCTTCCTGAAACGAGTGTAGACCACGCCAATGTTCACTCCGGTTTTAGCTCTTTGCTTCACCTCCAAAGAGATTACTCTCTTACTTTTACTTCTAGGCTCTGCCATGATGCCAACAGAAAAGCAAACTTCCTTTTCTTCTTATTGTGCTTTTAATTGACGATTGGCAAAGTGACAACGCTGCTAACTCAGCAGAAAATAGCTAACAGCCGTAATGCAGGAGTAAGAGCGCCCCCCTAGAACACCTACCCGCTCCACAAAACTGTTAAATGCAGCATCTGGCCAGTAGAAGGCTGCAGAGTGGTATCAAATATTAAACTCGTCAAGTTTCTAACCCAACAATCACTGAGATCAGTTAGAGCTCTAGCTTAAATATTTAAAAACTATTTAGCATTACTTTAAATTTATTTTCCTTTTCTCTTTTTACTCCTCCATCATATTAAAATTCTCAGCTTCATTGTAAATGTTCTCTTGTAAATTGTTTACAATAGTGCTTCTCAATCTAGGGTGCCCGACCCCCTCAAGGGGCTCCCCACAATATCGCAGGGGTTCCCAACAATTTTGTCTGTGATGACGGGAGGTTTACCAAATTTATATTTGTAAAAACTACATTTATAAATTTTCAGTAATACACCCAGTAGTATTATCAAAACTCTGTAAGAGTTATAGCTTTGTATTAAGTTTGTAATTAACTTTTAATGTGCGTATGCGGGTAAGAGGTGGGGTAGGGGGTCCTCAAGGTAAAAAAAAAAAGATAGTAAAACACTGGTTTACTAGAACCACACCGTCACCACTGGAGGGTTTTAATTCCACCTCTCACCCATTTAAAGTCAAAGAAAACTTGCTGGGTTTCACAATTATACTACACACAACCAGTGTGTTTAACACTAAAATTAATATTTGAATCTATTAAATTAAAAATCTATTTAAAAAATGTTTTATCAGCATGAGAAATAGGAGGTGTGGCATGAGAGCATGTGGAGACAGTAAAGCTAAATGTCTCACACTCTTGCATGACAGATGGCCACCCTGCAGCCTGATGGGTGCATCATTCAGCGCTATACTTATCCTCACATCTTCTTCATTTATTGCCATAGCTGCAGTAGTTTGAATAAAAAAATTTACTATGTATGATTATACATGAATGAATAAGCACATGTGAGGCGTAGACAAGCCAAAGAAAGAAGCTTAAAGCTTTATCAGAAAACAAAGTGAAATCTTTATTAAATGTCACCTAAAACCCTTCCCAAAACACATCTCTAGTTTAAGCCAGGAAATCCCCCTAGTGTCCTAAAAAAAGGTTTTAAGATGTGCATTAAGTTTAGTTCTGACTGGAGACTAGCTGACAGGTCAGCTGATCAGTAGTGTAACAGCTCATCAACACAATAAATACAAACCGTTGCTTAAAAACTCAGCAGGAACCTGTCATGCTGAAGTGGAAGAACATTGATGTCAGACAGTCTGGTAAAAACACTTCAAACATCCAAGACCTTTCACAGGATTCCTGTCAGGAGGAAACTTCGAGGAATGACAACGGAAAAGATTTCCATGATTCAGACTCATCCATGGGTTTATCGGTGGATCAGGAGGTAGAGACCCATGGGCCAGCTGACGTCTGGACGACAGGGCTAACCCGTGAGTCAGACTAGAAGGTTTTTAAAGGTCCACAAGTTTAAATAAGCAGCGTCAGACATTTAAAAAATGAGATTAAAAACCTAAAGGAAGAAAATAAAAAGTCCCTTTAGTCTGCTGTTAGAGACGACCTGCTGCTGAGGGACGAAGAACAGGAGCAGGTCATGTTGATGATGAAGAGGAGCTCAGCTTGTGTTGTTGATCCTCCTGTGGACCGCCTGCAGGAGGAGGAGTGAATATTCCTCAAGCAGAGCTGCAGTCTTCACCTCCCCTACGCCCCCCAGGCCCCCCTGAACTCCCAGCATGCTTGGTGCATTGAGGGGCAGAGAGTCCAGCTCTGACCTCATGGCCTGGAAGGCGTCTGATAGGAGAATAGCCATCTGACAGTGGTTAGGGGAGGAGTCACTCATGGAGGAGCTGCTCACCTGGAGGGAGAATATATTCACATTTTTGTGTCAGAAAACAAACCAGCAGAGGTTACAAACCGATGAGGTTACTGTTTAAAGAGGGAAACAAACTCTGCTCAGGTTTTAAACAGAAACAAATCATATAAAAGCCATCTTTTATGTGAGAAATTACATCATATAGAATTGTAGAAGAGTTATGTCACCCTGGTTAAATCATTTATAAAGCTGAGTCCAGAGACAGCACTTCATCAGCTGGCAACACGAAGTCGGCTGGACGATCTCAAAATGCAACATGTCGACAAACAAAAAGAAAAACTAAATGCCACATCTGAAGTCCAGTAGGATAATCCCCCCACTTTGAGCACCAGGCTAACGTTAACATGCTGTTTTGCTCAGCTGAAGGAGAAGACTTCTCACGCCGGTGTCACAAGGAGGACAGATGTGCAGAAGCATGAGTAACCCTGAGCAACAACTCTATGGAGCTAGGATTGGGACATTATTACATGAAACTTGTACCAAGTTTTGTAACTTTCATTTTGTAGCATGTAGTTCATGTTTTGTCACACATACTTTTGGTACGTAACATGAAACTTTCATTTTTTGTCTTGCAGAATAAAATCTATGTACAAGTTTCAAAACACACATTACAAAACATACTGTCCCAATTTTAGCTTCCTTCCCAAAGAACCAATGAAAAGCTTTGTCCTATCAGCCAAGCATGTGTCTCGGATATGAAATCCTGCTCTAATTTAAAGTGTAAGCTCTTTATTTACATCAGTTTAATTTCTCTACAAACTACCGCCACCTACTGGTAAAGAGTGAGAATATAAGTCTATGTGGTTGTGAGCAGTACAACAGGCTCTACCCTCCAGCCATGATTGGACAGGAATCCAAAAAGTCATGATTGGCTGGTCAGACAAAGCCTGTCATTGTTTTGGTTTTTTTAGAAAGGAAGTAAGAATTGAGAAATAAATCTTATGTGTTGCAAAAAATTTTATTCTTTTGACTTGAGTTTTGTAAATGTAGACCGGTGTTGTTTTCGTTAACAATAACACATTGATTTCTTCGATGCCCCTATTTTTTTCATAACAAAACGAGACATTGACGAACTAAAAATAGCTTTTTGGTGAGTAAAACATGACGAGACGTGCAGGAGTTTTCGTTAGCGAGCTGAAACTAGACAAACTATGCTCAAAATGCTCATTTCTGCCTGCCTCACAAAAACTAAAAGTAACAGCGCTGCTGCTCTGTCTGTGTCCCAGACCCAGCTGCAGCCGTATTCTGCTCAGCAGACCAGCCTCGGCAGTTCGCCTCCCACCCACGTCAGAAATCCAGCACTAACCACACCATTTGCGTGGATTTCTGATGTATGTTGGAAGCAAACTCAGCTCAGCCGAGGGAACGCACGGCACTCAGCCGCTCATTGACGCTACAATGACCAACGAGGTTGCTACTTTTAAATATATTCACAAACACATTTCTTTTCCGTGTGCTTCCTGAAAAAGTCCTGATTTTGGGTAGAAAAATGAAAGAAATAACTTTTTAACAGGTTTTATCTGAACACATCAGTGTGTCAGGATTATTGTCTGCTCCCTGGTTCCTAATAATGGGTCACTCACATTCCTGTTTTTTAAACCAACAGCATAACAGTGTAAGCCCATCCACATGTTTATGAGCATCACTGCTGATGCTCAAGAGCAGAACTGGGTTGTTTATATTAATTCTGTAGGCTCCTGAAAACTCACAGCACTGCAGTCTATGGAAAAATTACTGCATTTAAGTGGGTGGACTTTGACAAAATATACATTTAATGACATTAAGATGGAGGTCTGATAACGCAAATAATAAATTAAACAAACACATTTCTTTATTTCTATGAAATACTGTGTAGGAAACTCTGTATGCTCCCTAACGCCTACTGCACACTGGAAGCAAAAGTGGCACAGAACTAGCCTGGCAAGCCAGACTAAAGAAATGCATTATTTAGTCCGGCAACGCTCCATTGACTGCTCTTGGCCGTGGGGCGGGTTCTGCCGTTGTCTTTCTCCGCATGCTAGTCTGGACAATAAACAATGTGACATACTCAACGCAACAGATGTCGGTAAACGAGGCAGTCCGCTGTTGAAGAAGGCGAAAATACACCCTTTTTTCTAAAACATACCTTAAAGAGCAAGTCACCCCCAAATAATTTTTTTTTTGCTGATAAACTAAATAAACGAGTGTCTAATCGTGCTGCAGACCCGTGTCGTCAATAATTTGGCACTTCAGTGCATCTTAGTTAAAATTTAAATATTCTGCCTAAAACTGGCAGTGTTGTGCCGTTGTCAGGTAAAAACTCTGCACTGTATTTTAATTTAAATCTGCCACTGCTATTGGCTAAGAGGTATGCTATGATGTAAACTGGTACATTATGATGTCACAATGCTGTCATGAGCCTGTGTGTGTGTGTATTTGTTAGCAGCTCCGCCTTCTCGGTCTGCCAGGCAACAGCATTTGTTGCATTTTTCAAACATGAAGTGAGAGTGGAGTTAGACTCTGGTAGGGGTTGACTTGCTCTTTAAATACATATAACTGCTCCTGATTCTAATGAGTCTAATTAGTCCAAAATTTATGTAAAAGCTGTTTCAAAAGAGCGGTCGCCGTCTTGTTCCACTCTTTTGCATCATCACCAAAAGAATAGAGGGCCCTGATTGGCCCACAGAGCGGATAAAGCATTGTGATTGGTTCACAAAGCAGATAGAGTTGGCCCACCAATATGGACCAATCACAGCTCTCTATGTGTATGAAATCCATCTATAGAGCTGTGATTGGCCAGGCAGAATGCTGCTAAGGGCTGCAGAGGTTCCAATGGAACGTTCCTAGACCAAACTTTGCAAAGCAAGAATTTGGTCTAGTTCACTAGGCTAGCCCAGAACGGCAGCGAAAAGGTTTACTCACCACAATCACAGCACTTAATTGCACATCGGGGGAGTCACAGCAGTGAAGCGGCTTCTCTGCTGAGCTCCTCGCTTGACTCGCAAGATCACAAAATCCCTCGAGACTGTTTATGCAATCCGCCTTTAACCCAAAAAGAAAGAAATCACATTGTTACCACTGTTTGACCTCTCCACTGCCAGGAATAACGCCATGAAAACACACCGCTGCCCTTCTGGAATGATGCTGTGAGTAAATAAGCCGTTAGGTCACACATAAGCTTCGTATATATGAAATTGCAGTGCTGCAATTTTTGAAAAGTACTTTTATTTTGAAAAGTAATGAGGATTTCACACTGAAACCGTGTGTGAATCCCTGTCTAGCCCTATGTTAACTGAGGTATTTGATGCATCCCAGAAGCGACTCACGGAAAAAATAGAACCTGATCCTATCTTTAGCGGTGTGGAGCGGCGTGCCGCGTCTGGGACGCTTCTGAAAATTTCCGCGTCGCGTCTGGTTTGTTACACTCCATAGAATATAATGGATTCTGTTTGAAGCGGTGCTGTTCCGCGCCGCTTTTGCTTCCGGTGTGCAGCAGGGGTAAGAGTCCCTTCTGTTAAGGGAAGAAAATCATAAGTTCTTTTATGAAAATCTTCAGAATGATGCACAGATCTGAAACAATGAATTATACACACTATTGTGATTATCAGTAAAGTAAAAAAAAAAAAAAAAACCAGTCTGGGGATTACTGTTTTACTGGACAAAATCTGAAGCTGCTAAGATTGTGTCCCACAGCCCTAAAGTAAATGATGTTGGTATGAAACTCCCTCCAGAAGCTCAGGGTACGTCTGACCTTCACATTTATTAATTAGACACCAATACTCTGTTTAACTTTTTCTAAAAGTGAAAACAAAAATCTTTGTCGACTGAAAACTTTTTTGAATTGTAGTCGACTAAAACCGACTATGACTTAAGACATTTTCGTCATCAAGACTAACAGGCTCGACACATGGGAGGCGACATCGCCTCTCCTCCATTCATTTTCAACGAGACGTGCGTGACAAAGCGATAATCGCCGGTATCCCTCCTGCTAAGCGGCACGCAAAAAAAGAGCACAGGCGAGCCAGCGACGCGATCCCAGAAGGTTGAAATATTTTATTGACTGACCAATGAGCGGACAGAATGCTTCTCAGTACATCTCCGGGCAAACATGAAGGAAAAGTTAATAATTGCCATTTCAGGTTTCCACAGCTTTACAACATTTATACAAAGGAACACAGAGATCTTCACAAAAAGGCAGCGGCATGGGGATTTGTCGGTGAGTTGGCTGTAGGTGTGGTCTCTCATTCGCAGTTTCTTTTTCTGTTTGTAATATGGGATGAACTCTAGCTAAACCTTTCGAGACTTCATATCTACTCGTTTTTCAACTCTGAACTGCTTCAATAACCCAAAATTCCCTCCAATCTGATGGCCAATCAAAACAGCAGAAGATTCGCTGTTCGCCCTGTAGCAGAGCTTGTAGCTGGCTTTTGCCGCTGCCGCATGTCGCCTCCCGTGTGTCGAGCCCATAAGACTAAGACTAAACCAAGATGCCCGCCAAAAACAACACTGCTGTATAGTTAGATGTGTGTTTTGAGAGTTGTGATTTGAAACTTACACAACTCATGGACAGGTTACATATTACAAAACAATAATTATTTACCAGACCAGGACCAGGAATGAGCTCCCCTGCCCCGCCATCACCTGCTGGAGACCGTGCGCACTGCTGCGCCCTGTTATTGTTACCGGTACTTGTCTTGCAATGTGAAATGCTTGGTCTCAGATTTTGTAAGAAAAACAATAAAATTTCCCCCCAAAATGCGACTTATTTCTGTTTTTTTCTTCTTCATTATACATTTTATGGCTGGTGCGACTTATACTCCGGAAAATACGGTACTACAAAATAAAAGTCCCATGCTACAAAATGAAAGTCACAGTTACTAAACACGTTAAAAGTTACAAAACCTGGTACAAGTTACATGTAATATTGTCCCTAGCTCCATGATGATCACACTCACCAGCCACAACAGGCCTGCAATGTGCTGAGGTATCTTTTCCATAAATCTTGTCTGTGAATTGGGGTTTTTATGTTCTGTAATAAATAAAGCTTCAGTAGTCCTTATTTATTTCTTGAGTGCTAGTCCCACAGTGAGTCAGAACAACCAGGGACACTGCAGGTGTGGAGGACCAAAACAGAGCTGCATAGAATTATTTTATCTTGCTGCTTGCATCATCTACAGATTCAAGTTAGAGTCGGATCCTTACCTGCCTGTAGAGGCGCGTGGCCCTCCTGAAGCAGCTCTGCAGCTCATTGGTCAGAGCCCTGCAGCTCTCCAAGCTGATTGGCTGATCTGCAAAAAGAGTAGCAGGTTAAGTCACCAGACATTCATCACATCACAAAAAGATAAAACTTCAGGAAAAGTGAAGTATGTAGAAAACAAGTGTGATGGGGGGGAGGGGCACACCTCACCCTTGGCAGAGAGATAGAAGGGGGAAGAAGTGGGACGGAGCCAGAGAGATGACAGGATGAAGTGACGAAGAAGAGGAGGAGGAGAAGATGAAAATCCAAACCTGGGTCTTCTGTGGGGTCCGTACTGAAACCTGCTGGAGTCAGAGGCTCCTCCCCCTGCTGAGAGGGAGCCACAGAGGAGACTGAAGCTGTAGGGGACATGAGGCCAGAGGACTTTGAGGATGGTGAGAAGGAGTCCAGCGAGGGTTTGTCAGGAAGTGGTCTGCTGCTGCTGCTGGGGACACGAGCCTGCAGACTGCGAGGGGGAGCTGAGCGGTTACCCATCGAGGAGGAGGAGGAGATGACAACAGGAACGACAGCAACATGAGGGGGAACCTGAGACACATTAGAGTGCACCACAGCAACTGGAGGAGGCGGAGTCTCTTTAACCTGGGTGCAGGAGCCCAGCGCTGATGGAGGTACAGGGTCCTCAGCAGGTTCAGGGATGTGGAGGCCATCCCCCATGGAGACAGAGCGGGACATCTTAGCCATGGAGCTGGCAGTGGGACTCATGTAGGAGCGCAGCGCCAATGCTGTCAGAGATGAAGAGGAAGACTTCCTGGGTGTGATAGCAACACCATCCTGCTGGGAGGACTGGGGGGAGGTGGGGCTCTGCCTGGAAGTGGGAGGGGCAGAGGATGGAGGCCATCTGGGGGAGGAGGGAAGAGTGGTGGGACGCGGAGGAGGAGCCTCTCTAGTTGGATGAAAAGTGTCTGAAGGGACACCTACTGCAGGGAGACAGAAAGTCCTCAGAGTTTGTTCTTCAAGGTTGGGACAGGTGAACTCATGAGGGTTACCTGAGACGTCCAGCAGGCTGTGGACTGACTGAGCCTTCTGAAGCCCGGCGTTCAGGTGGGAGGAAGCAGAACGGACCACCAGGTCTGGGTTCCTTCTGGGATCCACTGCAGTCTGGACTATCTTCTTCAGTGAGAGGTGACTGGGGGGCTGGTGACATGAGGAGGTCTCCTTCCCCTCTAACTGCACTTGGAACTGGTTCAGATCATGTTGCCTCTGGTTCTGAAGAAGAGGAGTCTTGGATTGGTCATGATGAAAATGGCTCTGAGTCTGGGATTGGTCCTGATGTGGGACGGTCTGGTCCTGGTTCTGTGTCCAGCTCTGGTTCCCATCCATCAGGGGTCGCACCTCAGAGACCAGCGCCTGGGCCTTCACCCCCCCAACACGGCCCTCACTGGTCCACCCGCTCCGGCTGATGAGGAAAAGACCAGAGGAGAATCAGTATCAACTGGGCCATCTGGGTCAGGACACACAGGTTAGGCCTGGTGGGTCACACACACACACACGCGTGCTTGCGTGCGTGTGTGTGTGTGTGTGTGTGAGTGACGTTGGGGGTGGGGTGGGGGAGAGAATCAAGAGAATCCAGAGAATCAAGAAAATGATGGACAACCCTGAGCATTCTCTTCACAAGCCTGTCCGACAACAGAAGAGTGTCTTCGGTCAGAGGCTTCTTCAGTTTGGCTGCAACACTGACCGCTACTGGAGATCCTTCCTGCCAACAGCCATTGTAATATACAACAACTCTTTGATGACCTGATTATTATTTTTATTCTGAGCTACTACAGCAATCAATTTCCCTCTGGGATTAATAAAGTATTTTTCAATTGAATTGAACTGAATTGAGAGAACCAGTGTGCAGTGACCTCCTACCTTCCTCCTGAGGCCTTGAAGAGGAACCTGGAGGAGATGCTGAGACTCTCACTGGAGCTGTGAGATGTTCTGTTTGGACTTCCTGTCAACACAAACACTTCATGTGACTCTTTTATCTTCTAGCCAATAGCCAGCAGCTTTGTGACACAGAAACTAAATGGATGACTTTTATTGTGGTGGTTTTATATAAACACATTAATCTCTGACCCAGTAACTAGGTGGACCACCCTGATGTACCTGAAGCAGACTGATCAGCCAATGTGTCAAAGTTCTCCTTCAGAAAAGCCTCCTGGTCTGGAGTCTGAGGAACTACTTGAGTCACCTTCCCTCCTTCTTCCTCTTCATCCTCTTGCTCCATCTCCACACTCAGAGGTCCTGTGGACTCTGATGAACACAGAAACAATTACAATGAGATGCAGCTAACAAAGACAAGAACAGAAAGGATTCTCTCCTCTTCTGGGCCTACTGTCTCACCATCTCCTGCAGGAGTATCTGGACTAGACAAAGGGGAGCTGAACTCTACAGAGACGCCACTGTCTGGACTAGGTTTGTCCTGTTGTCCATCTCCACCAGAAGGACACGCCTCCTTGACCTGGAACTCACTGACAGCAGGTAGAGAGGTTCAGCAGCACGTTTAAGGCTGATGAGCACAAGACTGAAGTTCTGGAGACAAGCTGGTCGTGTTAATCACAGAGCGAAGCTCCAGGAATCAGAGCAGGTCAGATCTGGTCATATGCTGAACGCTGTACCTGCCCGTCAGGCTGATTCTGTCCTCCCACTTCTCAGGAAAGAGCACCAGGTCATTTCTGTTCAGGCTCTGATTGGACAGCTGGATGAAGCCAGGCCTCTCATTGGTCTTTGCTTCGTCACCTGTCTGACAGATAAAAACACAACATGTGATCAATCCAGGAGTCCATTTATTTCTACAGAGTTTTCAGCTTCGAGCATCGAGTGAAATTACTCTAATAGTTTTCTGATTTGAACCGAATCACTAATCTGTGAGGCTACGGGGATTTGGGATCATGATCAATAATTATTTCTTCATTTATTCGTACCCAAGCAGAGGAAACTTGGATGCTGACAGTACTCCCCAGCTTCTCATTGGTCCCATGAACTCCTGGCTTTACTCCCTGACTCCTTCTCCTCCTCTTCAGGCTACAGGTATTCCCTGAGTGGGCCCACATCTTCAGCTGGACAGAAGAACCAAACATTCACCTCAGCTTAGTAAAAGTTTCTTAGTACGTGGTGGAATCAACTTACCTCCTCCGGTTCCTCCTGACCGTCCAGGCCATACGAGTCCAGCAGTCTCAGATCCAACATGGACTTTACCATCAGGACATCATCAGTACTGGTTGTCCTCCTGGACCAGCGACGGCGAGGGAGCCGATCCTCTGAGCTCTCCTGATGAGTGACATAAGAGGTCAGAATGTTTTCATTCTGTAGTTTCAAACAAATCTAGTAACAGCTCAGAATTCCTGCCCATCTATACTAAATGTTTTCTCAAAGGATGAATTACTCATACACCCTAACCCAGTGTGTGTGTGTGTGTGTGTTTCTTTTACTTAAAACAGGTGAGCTTGTGAAGTGAGGGACCGAGAGTCACTTACGGTTTTGCTTTCTCTGTTGGACATCTCATCAGACACTTCAAAGAAAAAGAAACTATTAGTTTAATGCTGCAAAACGAAAAACCCATTACTGCTGAGAGAAGGTTAAGCGATCGGATTGGGTGGTCCTGGTTCTGCTCCTCCCTGGAAAGAAGACTTTTCATTCCTGAGCAGATCAGCTGAAAGTGGCAGTAACTGACCTGCCTCCTCGTCTGGACTTCCGTTTGCTCCTCCCCCTTCTTCTTCCTCAGCATCACTGTCAGATGACAGGGTGACGACACGAGGATGAGTCTCCCTGCTAAATACACACACACACACACACACGCACACACACACACACACACGCACACACAGAAATGTGTTTTATTTAAATTCAGCCATCCTAAAGTTTCTGAACTTCTGACAGATTTGTGGATATTAGATTGCTTGTTAATCTAGTCTGAATGCGGTCACAAAGATTATTTCTTCCACATTGAAACAACTTCTGTCTCTAAATTATTAAATAGCTTCATGTGAAACTACACTTCTGTTCATTTCCCAACACACTGGTGGGAATATCCTGAAATGTCTACATGAAGTATCCTGCTGCACCAGATGTCTAATATTGCTACTGCCTTTATAAAATCACACATCTTTCACATTGACGTGGTGCTTTTAGAATTTTTTTTATTAACGAAGGACAAACATTTAAGAAACTAAAATCCAACATGTTCAGTTCCGTTATGTTTCCATCCCTAAACAGAATTCCACTTTTTGGTTTTCATTCTTTTGTACTTTTAGTCTATATTTAAATTCCTCCATTAATAAAATATGACACCAAATTTAACATTATACACAAGAGTCAATTACAGAATTAGTAAAGCTGTGAAAATATTATCCTGAGTTTTTGAGTTATGCACTGTTACTAGCTTCCTATTAAATTCAGAATAGATTTTAAGATCCTTCTCACATGAAAGCTCTTAATAATCATACATCAGTGATCTGATTGTTCCATGTGTACCTAACCGAGCACTTCGCTCTCAGCCTTCAGGTTTACTGGTGGTTTCTAGAATATCTAAAATTAGGATGGGAGGCAGATCTTTATGTCATCAGGCTCCTCTCTTGTGGAACCAGCTCCCAGCTTTAGTCTGTGACGCAGACACCATGTCTACTTTTAAGACTAGGCTTAAAACTTTTTTTTACTTGATAGGACCTATGGTTAAAATCTGAATGATGTTACCCCAAGTTTGGACTGTTTGGAGCGAGGGAGTAGAGGGAGATGAAGTGTACAGCAAGGAATACAGTCAGTAAAGACGGTTTTCCGTGGCCCTGCCTCCCACATCTAAAAGACTAGGTTATCCAGAGTTATCTCTGAAGTTATGTTGCTACAGGCTTAGACTCCTGGAGGACATACTGACCACCTTCCACACTGCTACTTTCTTCTACCACTACTCTCTAATTGCATTGTTTTCTGCTATTTCAGCTGTTAACTTTATGTTTTCTCTAAGTTTTTCTTCCCAGAAGAAGCTACAATGGTGTTCTGCTGAGCTGTGGTAGCCTCATGGAGCGGGCCATCGGCTAGCACACTGCTGCTAACCACTTAAAGGGGTATTATGGAAGTTTGACAGCCAAAACATGTATAGAAATAATAAATTTCTTCTTCATACATTGTCCTGCAATGCCCTGGTCCTGTAGAATGAGCCCTGGCATTTTTACTGTGATTGCATTTTTCTGTAAAATCACAGAAAAAGAGAGTTGCTCGGGTCGAGCAGGCTGCTTCATGCGCGTTCACGCTCAGGCATAGCCCGTAGCATTTGCCATCAGTAGCTTTAGCAGCAGAGAGTGAGGTAGTGCCAACTCAGCGACTTTGTTGCTGTTCTTAACGCCTAGTGATGAACCTAGCTACATTTCTGAGGACCCTTAGCTACTTTCTTCTAGATATTTCCTGCAAATTAGCAACAAAATAGCCATTTTCACTCCGAACCGTTCTTTGAGCGTTGTTTCAGCTGTCATCAAGGATATAAATGTTACAGATACGAAAGACGTCACTGGTGCTTTAGCTCACCTGGTTAAACAACAGACTCTCGTGCAGAAGTCCTGGGTTTGATTCTGGATGTGAACTTAGTTTATTTAGAGTTTATTATTTACATCAATGGTATATTTCTTTTACAGTAAGGTGCCCAAATGTTTATTTAAGACTCGCCGAACGGCATTGAATTCACAGATAAAAAAGATGTGGGTTCAACTTTCATTTTGGAACAATTTTTCAAGCAAGGGAAGGGAATGATCTGAGCATGCAGGAGGACTGACCCATCATAAACCTTTGTCGGCTGTGCTGAAGAGAAAGGTACAGAACCAAATTATTTAATTAATTAGCTGCGCGTTCTCCTGTCCTCTGTCCTCCGGGCCCCCCCCCACACACACACACACACACACACACGGGTCTGTCTCAGCTGTTATTTTCGTTAAGGAGCGTGCACGTACAGCATGCGCGCCTCGTGCACGAGCCTACTATTGAAGCTGCCGTTACGCTTTTGGCCTGAGGGGGCAATCGCGAGCATAAAAATTCTAAACTTCGTAAAGTCCCTTTAAGGAAGAACCCTAAAGGAAGAACCAGGACATGCTGGAGGGGCAATGTTTCTCAGCTGGCCAAGGAACGCCTTGGGATTCCCCTGGAAGTCTGGGCCTCTCTGCTTAGGCTGCTGCCTCGTCACCCGACCCCAAATAAGCAGATGAAAATGAATAGATGGAAGAAATAGAATCTCTACTAAGAAATCGCAATGTGTGCAGCCATTGAAGCTCTGTCTTCATCCCCAGTGAGTCGTGGTGGATGGCTGCTTGTACTGAGCCAGGATCCTCCGGAGGTTCCTTCCTGTTAAAAGGGAGTTTTCCTCTCCACTGTTGCTACATGCTTGCTTAGCATGAGGATTGCTGTAAAGACTCTGACACCAGTTGAACTTGATGCAATTTGCTGGGTTTCCTTATGTTGGCAAATTTTATCTAATTGGCATAATTAACTGTACTCAATTGAATTATTTACTTTGTGAAGTGCCTTGAGACGACTCTTGTGATTTGGTGTTATAAAAATAAACTTCATTGAAATGAGTGGAAAATAAGCAGGAAAATTCAAAACTAAAGTCAGCAGGTGACAACACAACAAAATGTATTTCTGGTC